>NC_073699.1:68550100-68850100 GCF_023634085.1 Falco cherrug
AACTATTAAATAAAAGGGAATAGTTTCCATCATACAGTAAGAGACCCTGAGACTGGAATCCAAGCCCAAACATGAGGTGATCATCTTGATATAGTTAGTATGAGAAACAGGTCTTTTTGATAAAGATACCAATAGGCAGAATCAACAAAGTACCAGGAAATTGCAAAGAGAGCTGGACAGAAGGTCAGGTAGGGCATCAGTGAAATTTGCACCATTGATTTCTTTGCATTCAGAATTTTTGATTTATTTATTTTGATTTATTTAATTTATGAACATTTCCTTAGAAGAAATAAGTGTGTAAAAAGTAAATGAAAACAATAAAAAAAAATCCAAGGGAGGAACAGAAAAAATCATTAACAGTTTGGAATTAAAGCATCAGCTACAGCAGTTTCAGGAAGTGTTATTGGGTTCCTATTTCCACTAATTTCTGATCTTCAAATTCTTAGCAGAGGCGACATCTGAGTGAAAGTTTATTTACCTGAGCTTCCTACTTTGCTTGATCTATTAATCTTGTTTGATCTAGTAAAAAAAAAAGGCCAAAGAGGAGGGGGAAAAAATGTATTTAACAGCGTATGGATTTGTCAAAGACTCAGAACAGAGGCTATCCTATTCTGGGCTGGTTTTTCCCTCAGGTCATCTTAGACCTTTGTCAGTACAAAACTGTCAGACCAGTGAGGCACTCCTAGACTAAGTTTGGAATACACTAAACTTTATCACTTGAAAATAATAAAAATAATTAAAAGATTTAGAGGTAGGAAGGATGCCACAGAGGTGTAAAAGAAAGAAATCCCTTTTCCAGAAAATTGAAAAAGCCTGGACCTTTAACAAACCTCATTCTGGAATAGCTCAAAACTTTTTAAACTTAAATCCCAATTTATTTCAATCCAAACCAATATTTTTTCTTTCATTATTGTCAAATGTTTAATTTCAAATATTTTTTTTATTCTAAAATAATTACTAGAAATATTTTCTCATTGCAAAGCAAAAACGTGAAACTTTTACCATTTGTTCTGAAACAAGCATTTTTCAAAACCAGCGCTTTCTGTAATAATTTTTAGTCTTGATGAGTCAACATTGCCTAAGACAGGTGCACAGCAAAGTACCTCGCCATCTCCAGTTGGTCATGAAGTTTGCTTCCTAGGAAATGAGTGGACTGACTGACTAAAGTCTAGAGTAATTCTTCTGTTTATTGCACCATTCCCCATGATAAAATGTGTGGTCCAAGTATGGTAAAAACTTAGTTTTTCCCTCACTTTAATCTGCATGCAGTCAAAAACTGACCTGAATGAGAAGAGCCTCTTACACCACTAAGTCATCTATATGCACTTCTTTAACTGTTGTACAGCAAAGAGGGCAAAAATTAAGCTTTGCTTCCATCTGCCAAGTATATTGATTCCCAAATTGTTTTTCAGCCTCATTTGTCTATTTTCAAACTTGAAATGTCTTCAAAGGACCTGATTTTCTGAAACTCCTGCTTTTTCAAAACACAATGTATCAGAAAGGAGAAATGCTAGAAGCTTGGGAGAAACCTTGGGTGCTACACCGGAAACAATCAAGTTCTTAAAGTATCTGAAGCCTAAGCAGAAAAGCCATAGAGATCAGATTAACAGCCAAAACCAATTTAGTTGGCAGGCAGCAAATCTGCTTCCCTTCTTCAGTGTCAGTACTCCACAAACCCCTTACTTTCAGTTTCATGAGACTATGAAAGCCTTTTCAGAATTGGACTTGGAGAATAAAGATGAAGATAGAATTAAAACTGCACCACTTAACCTACTAGATAAATTAAAAAGCAACATTGTCAGGTGTTTTCATATTTATAATGGACAAAATGAAAATGAAATTTTTGGAAATAACTGAAGAAGGAAAATCATTTGTCTAGAATCAAAGTTATTTTAGTTTCCATATTGAGAAAAAGTGTTTTAAAGTTTCTGTTGTGGTTCTCAAGAGAATAATTTTCTCACAAGTCTTGTGCCTTCTCAGGAGATATGAGCCAGCATAAGTATTAGTGCTGATATTCAAAGTCCTTTGCCCTTGAATTTCATTGGCCTTGCAATGGAAGACATTGATCAATCCTGTATTAAAGCAGTAGGAACTTTTAACTCTCTCCTTTTAGAGCACACCCTAAATTTCCTAGCTGTATTATATTTAAATACAGGTCCTAGAAGAAAGAAGCATCTTCACTTCACCAATACAATTATGACAGCCTGTTAAGCTCCATGTCATATTTCACCAGCTATATGGTCATTTCACAACCAGCACTGTCATCTCAAACCCAGCCCCTGTTCAACAAGATCTCTGAAGTGCAACAGTATTTCTGGAAACTGAATGTAAGCACATGCTGCTTTGCTGAGCTTAAGACCCACAAATGGATCCAAAGCACAAGAAGCAGTAAAGATAGAGGTTTTGGCTGTCCACCAGCCTGAAGGAGGTTCATCGTTTCACTCGGCCACAACACATACCCTCTTTCAAAATGCTCAGTATTTCCAAACTAAAAATTGACATTTTTATCATTGCACATTTTACTTAGCAAACAATTAAGTGAATGTCTGAGGGAAGATTTTTTTTTTTTCTTTCTTCTGGTTGACTTCCTTTAACTTTTCCTCTCCTTTTCACTTTTTTCCCTGTATCCATTGTAAATTGGAGAAAGTCATGAAAGAAGAATAGAAAACACTATTAATCTATCAGTGAATCTCCAAAAAAAATAAGCAAGCCCTTTGTACAAGTTGAAGGTACCCAACTGATACCAAAGAACTCACATAAAAATATGCTGACATTACTTAATGTTTTGCAAGATCATGCATTGGGTATTTCTGTTGCACCGTTGGCAGATATCCTGTTCTTGATTATCACAGAGCAAACACTTTACTGACTAAACAGTCAACAGAAGACTGTGGTCAGAGTTCTTAGTGACAGCACTCATACCAACGAAACCTGCCAGCTTCTCCAAAACTACATCACAGGAAGCTAAACTGCCTTGCCAAAATGCTGCTTTTTATCAATAGCTCAATGTTCCTGCAGAGCAAAATGTTTTATCTGTCATTCTTGTAATTTAACACTTTGTAAATCATGGCAATAGTCACCTTCTGCAAAACAGTATCACAAAAAAAAAAAAATTAATTTGTGGTGATAATTTTACTTTGATAATTCATCTAGAGAAGGCATATCAAATGTGCAACCTTAGGAATACTGGAAATCAAATTAGGGATAGATTTGTTATTTGGAAGTCAAACTAAATGTTTTGGGGTTGAAAATTACACAGACCTTCAGATCATAGATTAGTGGATGACTTCTGTCTCATCAGCATTTCTCTTCAGAACTTCTCTCATGGCTTCATCAGACAGCCAGGCCAGACTGTTCTTTTACTAAAAAATGATATATTACATGTCACTCTAAATATCCTAGTAAGAGCTTGCGTTGGAAGAATTTCCAGCAATATCTGCAGTTCTTCCATCTTCTGAAAGTCATTAATTGCGCATGACTTTCCAGTTCTCAAAGTTCCCTTGAAAGTGCAATATCAGCACATCTTGACTGTGAACTTGAACTGCATTGTAAGACAAGGAGGTAGATGGTTATTTATCATTTGAGTAAACTGAAAGTGTTAATTAGGGACTGAATTTCACATATTTTCTACCTCTTCTTCTATCCTGACTTAGAAAAATAAAATATTTATTGTAAGATTAAAAATATATATAAAAATTAAACGCACAAAAGTAAAACAGAAGAGCATCCCAGCTTGCAGCCATTGGTTCAACATTGGTTTACTGTCAATAAGAAAAGAATGGTTTAAATATATTTGGCAATTAGCTTTTCTTATCTAGAACTGAAAAATGAGGAAAATAGGTCGAACAGAGGAACTCCAACTTTCAGGCAGAAGAAATGTGCCATAAACAACATTCTGTTGGGAAGAAAAAATTTCCAGTAAAGTTCATGGCCTGTAATATAAACTTACATTGGTTCATTCTTTCATCTAAAAAGTGTTTATCTGTATTGAACAAAGGAGTAATTGATATCAAAAAAACTAAGCGGTAAATTTCCTAGCTTATATACTACAAACTCAAATCTAAAGGCTCTGATGTTCAACAGACCAACCTAAAAACAGGCATTCTGCCTAGGGAGACCTATTTGAAAATTCCCGAGACACAGAGGGGTGGGCCTTACTACTCTACATTGCTCTTATCATCTCCCTTTCCTGTGCAACTATGTCTTAAAAGAAATGCTGAGGATTCTGCGCTGGCTGAAAATGAAGTGCAAAAAAAAAAAAAATTCTTCTGTGAAAGGAAGACAAAGTGTTGCTATAGCAAAAATCTATTCAAAAATGTTTCTTTCTGACAGTACTAGGGACAGATTCAGATTTGATTCTTGGATGAAAGAAATCTCTCTGAGTTACTATACTTTTTTACTTGAGTCAATATGTTAAAAAAAAAAACAAACACCATGCTGGTTAATTTGCACCTCTCTGAAATTATCAGTTCATCCTTTCTATAAAGTTTTTCATATGATGAACCTTGTTTAAGAGCTTAAATAATATTTAAAGAATATTTCTATCAAAGTTTCTTAAACCTTAATACTTCATAATTGTAAATCTCTTCACATCAATATTCCTTTCAGAAGGATAATGTTCTGCCCATGAGTACACACCTCTGTATTATTTCAACATTTGTGATACAAGACTTAAAAATTATTACATTCTTCATAACTGCAAAAGTCATATTTTAACGAGACAATTCTGCTTGTGTGTTTCTCCTCACTGTGTTTAGTTAAAGTAAAAAAAACAGGAAGAGAAAGACCTTACACACAACCACCACCCATGCTAATGACATATGTCAGTTAATTAATATTGAGTTGTTACAGGTAAAAAAATGCCTCATTTTCACTCTAAACACCACTGAAGTTTTCACACTGAAATACTTGGTATATTTGGTGTGAATCATATATATAAAAAAAAAAAAAACCCACAACCAAAAAAACCCCTAAACAGCACAAAACTCCAACCAAAAAAGCTACATTTACAGCATTTGATGGGACTTTTATGAACTCTGTAGTATAAACACATTCACACAGCATACTTCCTGTATGGAGCAACAATTTTCTGATAAACCATTTTTACAAAAGGCTCTTGTGTACAATCGACGCAGGATATAAAATGCATCTCACATCATTTTATGACTGTATTTCTAAACTTAGCACTGATTTCCAGAGTGGCTTTGTCCCCAAAATCATCACTTCATATTATTACTTTTTATCACAAAACTGAACCAAACTCAGGAGATGATATGCTAACAATACAGAGAGGCCAAACATTTCATCACAAGGCTGTGTTTACAGAAGGTCTGAAAATCTGTGTAGCAAACTTGAAATATATTTGCCAGTTGGTATACTTGCAGCTTTAACTTTTTTAATTTTATTTTTTTATTTAATTTAAATTTGATTTACTTTAACTCTCTAACTTTTTAGCAAAGATCCATTTAGCGGTGAAACCATCACTATGTGTGGCCAGAAATAAAGTGGAATCAAGTCTTGAAAGAACAAGCATATTGGCATCCCAACAATGTTCAGTATGAAAGTATTTAAAGTGTAAACTTTACAATGACATCAAAGCAACTTGGACATCTATGAAGACTTCTCAAAAATACTCCAGTTTCACACTGCAATGTCTCTGAGTCCTTTCTTGAACTCTGGAAATACTCAGCCGACACAAAACATCACTGTCTTGACACACCATTTACTACCACACAGAAATATAGGTACAGATCTTCAAAAGTGTTAACTAAAGATGTGAATAAAAGCATCTCCTGATCACATTGTAGTCACATGCTAGTTAATGGTAAAGCTGCATTTACATTAACAAAGTATTTCCAGAATTCTGTGTGTGTTTTCTCCGACCTGAAACTAACCCAAACTCTTACCTTTACTTCTAAAGTATTCCCAGAGGCCTGCTGACTGGCTTTGATCTTCTCTATCTTTACACATATTATTTTCTCCTTATCTATACAACCAAAGCAAAACTTAAAAATGCAAATGCTAGCCTCATCCACATTTCTTCACAAATGGTGCAGCACATTCATTCTCATTACTCTGGCGTACATATCCCCTGAGTTGACCAAGGAAACTGGAAACTTTCCAGCTAGCCTCCAACAGAGTAAGCCAGACACAGAGCAGACAAGTCAGCAATGAGCAAGATTGCAAAAGAAAGATAACGATCACACCTTTTAAAGCAAGGAGAGGGCAGGGAATGGTGCATTCTGTAAGAAGTACACCCAGAAGTCTTCAGAGCAATTGGATTTAAATGATTAGGAAAGCTAATGGAGTAGAATATGTATGGGTATTTCATCCTGCTTATCAGCAGAAACAGTATTGTCACTTTGGGATTAAATTCTAATAATGCCTAAATACACAGAGCACATTAACCAGTATCTAATTATTGCTAGCTAGAGGAAACTGCCTTTTCTAGAGTGACAAGCATTCAAAAGCTGAATAGGATGGATATTAATTTAATGATTTGAAAGACAACAAGCAAGTTTGAAAGATGCATGCCGTAGGCATGTAGAAATAGCATCTCTTTAACCTAAGCAACACAAGTGAAAGCACGTATAAAAAGGTGAGAAAAATCCATTCTGTAAGGGCGGGACCTACTATGAGGAAATTATTGGACAACATTGAAGGATAGCAAGTTCACAGCTTCACACTTACTTTCTTTATGGTACAAAACCAAGCATAACAATAATGCATTAGACAGCAAGTTTCAAAGCAGAATGGTTAGAGTGGAGAGAAAGCAGCCTCAGCCAGAGCAGATAGGTTTGACTACATGAGCCAGCAAAAGGGCTCGCAAGAATAGCCAGAGCAGATGGAAGCTATTTGCCAAAATTCAGGTAACAGACATCTAAGAAGCATGAAAATAAACAAGAGTCTTCTATTATTTGTTTGCAGCCAAAGGCAGTAAGATACTTTCCCCATCATTAGCACTCAGATATTTTCTATAAGCCAGATTTCATAAGCAAATTTATCAGGCTGGTAGATTCACCTAATCACCTTGGAAACCACTTATTGACCTCAGGTTTTTAAGGGAAGCACTTCTGGCTCTCTATGACATATGACTGCATATAGCCAAGGAAATCCTCACAAGAAATTACAGAACCTGTTACCTACCAGAAACTATCTGGGAAGAAAGTCAAACATTAACAGATTTATTTATTTATTTATTAAGAGTAAAAGAATGTGTTTGACCTAATTACGCCCCTGTGCCAAGAACCTCAAAAGAACACTTTTCAAACACATTAAAAAGGAATATATCTTTTTTTCAAATATATGATTTCTGCCCCCCTCCCCCCCCCCCCCCAGACATGGAGAAAACCCTAAAAAAAAGAAGTTACAAAACAGATATTGGCTAACACTGGCCACTGGCTTTTACTAGACAAGTTGATGGTCTCTTCCTTCTTCCAAAGGCAAGATATTGATCATATTATTGATGAGTTGCTCTTTATAATCTCTTCTGGACTTAAAGTCTACATAATTACAGAAAATTTAGACAGAATGGAAGAGACAGTCCTCAAAAATGTTAATGACTTCTTTTTAAAGCTTTGTCAAAGTTTATTTGCTGTAATACCCTATGAGCATATCATTTAATCTTACATTCTTTCCTAGCTTTATGACCATACAAAAGAGATTGCTAATTTATGAACAGACTCAGGAAACAGAGGACAGAGTGGGACACAAAATATTCCTTTCCTTTTATTTTTTTTTTTTTTTTTTTTTTTTTTGCCTGCTTGTCTGCTCCATCCTGTTCTTTCATAATGCTAGGAAAAGGAGAAATGAGCTTGAACTTCAAAAAGAAGAAATTTAATTTTTTGCAAGTACTTCCAGAAACCAAGGAAATGTTGAGGTTACTTAACAGGTTACTGAAGAACCTAAGAAAGTCCTGAGATTGGTTTACAAGATGCACTGATTATGGTTAAGCTGAATTAAAGATTCAAAATTCTTCCTTTTCTTTAGTGTTTTTCTGAACAGGCTTCTTTGTGTTTGAAGTTGCACCATTCAGGATCTAGCCAGTTCTGCTTACAAGCATTTTACATTTTTACATCTTTTGGACTATGTCTCTAAACTCTCCCGTAAAAAAAATAAAATATTTTCAGTGAATACCAAGTAGACACCATTTAACTAATAATTGGAAATGGTTACATTAAAGGGAAAGGTGCCAAAACCACACAACAGCATATTCACTGCAGTTTAGTATTATTTACAGTTTTTATCAAAGTTGGATAGATATTTATCATCTGGCTCAATAAGGAGGATTCTACTCAACCCTAAGTACATTCAGACCCTACACACCCAGACAGCATTGGGTACAGTGTTGTTGCAGCCCTGTTTGGAAGTTGTAAAAGAATTATGTGAGGTAAACTGCAGCTCTGGGTTGCTACTCAGTATTCAGGGATGCTCATGTATTTCATAGTACAGAAGAAGAAAAAAAACAACGTCAAAGTAACACATTAAAAATACTGTAATTTGGACATGGAAATTGGTGCATAGCCTAGATGATAAGTAGAGATACGTTACTGTTGCAGCTGCAACAGAAGAGGGAAAGAAATACAAAGCAGTAAGAGGGGTTTGCTGAGTCTGACAGCAGTATGCCTACGGCCAAGTCTGCTGTTATGGTTTATAGGATCACAAACTTGGATTTCATTCAGAGATCCTTTCCTAATTTCTATCCATTACAATCCTATGGTTTTAACTAGGCTTATTCCTAGATTAATATAGTACATGATAAACATTGCAAAAATGTCAGTTATCTATCTTTTCACCTCACACGGCTTCTCCTTGTTCCCTGCTCCTTATTCGATAATAGTAACGTAATCTGCAAGGACAAAGGAATCAATTCAGAGACTTGAAAAATCTCTTTTTTTTCTTTTTTTTTTTTTAGAAATACATATTAATCTGAACATCTCAACTCTCTTTCTCGAATGTTTAACATTAAAGCTATAGTTTAAGTAACATTGAATTGGATGCTAGAAAGCCATGCCAATCTGCAAAAGAAAATTAAAAAATAAATCTAAAGCAATTTTAGAGGCTTTGGATTCTAAGATTAGAAGTAAGCCCTGACATATATGGAAGAAAAAAAAAGAAAGAACAGAAGGATTATTTCTCAATAAAAATCAATCCCTGGCAAAAAAAAAAAATCCCTTACGGCCACATTTTCTACAAATTCCTCTGAATATTTAACCTTTTCCTATGAAAGTCAATCAGAAACACAAAGAAAACTGATTTCAAGACTTTTTTTTAAAAAAAAAAACAAAATAAATACAGAAGTATAGTTTAATTAAGGATCAAATCCTTACATTTACATTTCTAGGAAAAAAAAAAGTTAGATAAAAGAATAAATCAAAGATTTAAATAGAAGGTAGGTGTTATGTACCCAAACTATGACTTGTGAAATCCATTCTTATAGTCTTCTTAGGATCAAGGGCAGATCAATTAAAAAAAAAAAAACAAAAACCACACCACCAAAAAAACCCAAACAAACAAATCCAAAAAAAACCCAAAACACAACAAAAAAACACAAAAACAAAGCAATCAATTGTAAAACTTCTAGCAAACTGCAAGTACGGGTAATATTGTTTCCTACATGTGTGGTCATTTTCCTGTACTTTGGGAATGTCTCTTACAGGGTAAGGCTTCTCACCTACCCTCTCCCCTTTTCCCCTCAGGATGACAATTACCTGAATACAGGTTTCACAGCAAGGAACACAAAGAAAATTCCTCAAAGCACCATGTGCCCTCTGCTACACCACTGCCTATTACAATTGTTAGTCACAGAAAATGGCAGAAACTGCTGAGGGGAATTAAGAATTCTCCAGAAGAGTATTTGCTTCTTATCACATTTTACTCTTCCCCTCAATAAAAAATGTAGCAAGACATCCTGATGTAGAAACTTCTCGTTATTTTTTTTAAATGAAAAAAAAAAAAAAAATATATAGCAGCAGCAGAAAGCCTAGAACAGGAGAACAATTTGGGAAGAGTCATATCCACCAGGAACTCCCGCACTCATTATCCGTTCAGCTTAGCCACTGTGATTTTGGATGGCCTGACCAACACCAGCAACATTAGGCTATTGGACAAAAAGGTATTCTGCTTACATAAGAAGAATGAAGACCAATGAATTTTTTGTTTTATGTAAACAGTTTTCTTTCACCTATATATTCACCCAATAAAAACTTTTTACTTCTGTGTACAGTCCATAATCAGTCAGGTATTTTTCTGTACCTCAGGTAAATTCATCAAAGATTAAACTTCAAAAAAACCTTGGTTCAGTATCTTGATGCGCTATTTACCTATATTCTGCTAATGAATGTGACTCTCTCTCTTTGCCCATTCTTCTACTTTACCCAAACACATAGCAGCGTTCACAACAAATGCTCTTCAAATAATTAATAACAGAAATTTAATGACCTATTGTGGATAACTGGCTAGCTGAAAAGGGTCACATAGACATAGTCCAGCTGGCTGGACAAAAATGCACATCGCTCTCAGCTTATCTGAAGTAAAGCAAAATACACTGTCTTTGGCTGTCCTTGTTACACAATAACAGGAAGATTTTGGTGGGAAAAGAATGTTGCAGGTGGAACAGAAAGCTACACAAGAGAAACTAGGGGCGGGCTTGGTATTTAGGCAACTAACCAATAATGAGCTTAACTTTTGTAATATGTATGAGCTAATTATAAGAAGGCATAAAAGGTGACTGTAAGGTACAATAAAGGAAGTCTGCTGATCACTCATATTGAGCGACTGTGTCTTCCCTCCGTCGCAACAACCTATCACTTATAAAAATGTTAATTATAATTAGGAATAACTCAGGGGGTGTGCATGTGTGTGTGCAAAAATGTGCAAAAAAATACACATTTGATCAGCTGTACTGGAAAGAGCTAATTAATGCCAGTTATTAAAGTACATTATGGAAGGTTCTCCATATTCTTAGTCTGATCGTTATGACCAACAACGGATGCACAGGAAGCCAGAAGCTCAGGGGTCAGCTTCATAGCAGTTGTTAAAGGAGCAGATGTCAAAAATCCACCACTGTCACGCCAGCCCTGCACGCCTTTGGATAGCCCCTCTATACTCACTTGGCCTCACAATGTGTTAGGGATACAGTCCTCCTTCAGGAGAGACTGAAAGTTTCTCCAAAGGCTTTTTGTGAATTTAGTAAAGGGGAAATTTTAGTATAACTTACTACTGATGGGGAGGGGCGGGGGGGAACCAAAACAAAACACTACAACTTTAAGTTGATTGTGAAGTGGGAAAAGAGAGTGAAAGGTAATCAAACTCACTGTTGTACAAAGTAGGCCAGGCAGCCGTATCAACAGATTCCTGCTCACTGCTTGCAGATATTGCTAATACTTTGCTTCTGTCAGTGACAGTCTGTTGTGACTGCTTAGATTCCTGACTGCCTTTCAGCAAATGGTAAGGCACCTCAGACAAAATAACTATTCTGTAATATAATATTTTAGTGCTATAACTTCTGGTATGGTTTTATTGTGCATGTTGAGGATTATTACAGTTTGTTACATTTCTATTTAAGGCAGCAAAATAAAACTTTGTCTATATAATTGATTAAAAAAAACAAAAAACAAAACAAAAAACTTTCCTTTAAAAACAGGAAGCAATAGTACCAGAAGTACGCTTCCATAATCACAGAGTTGCTCTGCAGAATATTTTATTTTGTCACATTACTGTCTTTCACATTTTATGGAATCAGGTTCCAACATTAACCTAGTTTTAACATAAACAAAGAATTCCTGTTGCCTAAACACCACCTTAAGATCTTTCCCCAAGCCACAGCATCCCCTAAATGCGGTGCTATTTCATTTACTGTGGAAGGTTATACACCACCATTACTTGTATCACTCCAAATCAGTCTCCAACAATCTCTCTGCTGTTACCATAGAATAAAATTATATTTTTCAGGAGACAGAAATAAGGAAAGGGAAAGAAATGTACATTCCCTATTGAAGCATCATTCCAACATAACTGAGCAGATAAAAAGGTAGTTCCAATATATGGGTAACATGTTGTAAATAGCATCCAAGGATAAGGCTGTAGTTTCAGGATCATTTTAAAGCTACCTGCGTGCTGACAAATAGGAAAGATCCACTGACCCACCTTTTTTTCCCAGCTTTCTTCTCCATCCTCTGTGGTTTATACATTTTATAGGTCAGGTGAAAAAACCACATTCAGCTGACCAAAACCCAGAACCTTTTCCTGTTCTGGTCAAACTGTTTCTTGTACTCCTTGATCTAATTCTCTGTGTAACCTCATGCAGAAGAAAAGTGATAGAAGTGGCAGAACTACCTTTCTGGATCCTGACCAAATTTAGATCTATTTTAAGCAATCAGAAGACATCAGCCTTATAACATAAATCTTAGAAATGTTGGTGGTTTTTCTTCTATCTGAATTTGTTTAAAACTTGTTTGTAAATGTGTACTGAGGCTATGGTAAAACATACATTGCAGACATGTTTTAAAAGATTGTGCAACCATGTACCTATTTACAAATCTACCTATTTACATTAGCTCCTGTAAATAAAATATAATTTGGCCCATGATGAGTCTAATTGACATTCTTTAAAATTATATGTGAAACTACAGCTAAAAACAGCAGGAAGGAATATAGAGAAATATTCAGCTGAAAGATTTTAGACAGTGAGATATCCATCTGTGTAAATGTTTCTGTAGGGAACCCACAGCAGTGCTTGCTTTCTGAACACTAAGTAGAAGTGGAAAAAATGGCAGGCACACCAGAGATCATAATCTTCCAATGCATTTATGAAATTAATCTGGATGAGCTAAGGAATCTTTCAATTTTTTCAATCTTAGATTCAGAATCAGAGCTAGAAGGAAGTTGTTCACATCAAAGCAAACTAATCACACTTTGATATGAAAAACAGTATTCATTTTTTTTTTTCTTGCTTGTGAAAGAGTCCCTCGGAAAGAAATGGAAAAGGAAAGCTTAAAAAAAAAAAAAAAAACACACAAAAAAACCCCACCAAACACAACATAAGAATGTAATTCAAATAGGGAAACAGATTTAACAGAAAACTGAAAAACTACAACCAACTGTAAAAATAGTGTAAAATAATTCATTAATATAAGACCTAGAAAGCAAGCACTGTTTACACAAACAGAATAAAAGTTCACTTGAACTTCTTTCTGAAAGTGCAAGTTAATATAAAGTTTTTAATACCAGTCGAGCTTTGGCAGCAGTCAAATACTTTTCAAAATCTGACACATTTATGTCAAAAGAAAGTAAATTATTTTTTTCTATTGGTTGGTCCATTCTTGTCAAAATCCAACTAACTTTCCGTTTTTCTTCATTCTTGAAACATCATTCCTGCAGTTGTCAAGCAAAGATAGAGCTCGAGGGAAAGAATGAGGTTACTGGAGTACAAAACTCACCTTTAAAAATAAAAATAAAAATGAACATACACAAACACAGAAATTTAAAATTTTAGATGTTCACAAGAAGTTACGTAACACTGTAAGAAGTAATCGTCTTCAAGAAAAACAATTAACAGTTTTAACTGAAACGTCTACTAAAATAACTTTATGATTAATAGCAAAACATAAACTAAGGATGAATCAAAACCAATGGGAATTTTCTTGACTTGCCAGAACCGGATTTTGTATTGCCTAATAAATCTTCCTTTCTCTTGGGTCGGCCAAGAGAACTTTGTCAAGAAAAAAATGGACTCATTTGGGTTTTCTTTTCCTCACTTCAAATACAGCTACCAGTGCCTCCATTAAAATGTTGCTCAAAGATGACACTCTATTAAGCATAGCTGTAGCCAGTTCTGTGGTGGGCACACAGCAAGATTTAATCCTAACAACTGACGTGTAACTGGAGTCTCCTGCAGGCAAATTATTAATAAAAACATGCACTAAATGTGTTATTACTGAATGTGCATTACTGTTAAAAATAGCTGAAAACTTGCCATAGACAAAGCCAGTTCTTTGGTAGCACAAAGGACATAGGATAATGGAAACTATTTTCATCTTACACAAGAAGCCCCTTTAGCAGCTTCCACAAGCATTTATTCAGAACACATTAGCCACTGTAAATACATTTAGGAAAAGAGGACTCCTTCACTACTAAGTAGATTGCTTTCACAAAGTTAAAAATAATGAGATAGTTTTCATTAAAAATATACTCATTGCACAAGCCATAAGCCTTGTACCTCTGGCTGAGGTAAACCAACAAAGTACTTTGGACTTCTTTAAAATTCCCCTGCCCATTGACAGTGTTGCTTTGAAACTTATCTAAGATATGCTGTTTCTTCTCTTGCACACCTTAGACATAGAAACATCCGAAATTTTATGATGTGAAAAAGTGTGATAATAATCAGAAGATCATTCTGTAGAGGGCAATTATAAAAAATAATATCAGCATATGCAACACAAATTTTAAATAATTTGCATGACTCATGCTTATGCCAAATACTTCTTTAAATTGTCCATATACTTTGATCACAGCATTAATATCTTACATAATCCATTATCAAACAGTGATCTTATTCTGAACATGCAATACAAAAAGGAAAGCAAGAAGTTACTACATTCGCAACTCAGAACCAGTTTCCATAAGGTAATATTACACAGCAAGATATTTTTCTTGGCTTTTTGCAGGAAATAACAGAGGTGGAATCCTGTATTTTATACATATAGCAACACTCTATTTATGGAATAACAAAGTAAGAAGCAAAAGAGAACTTCAAAAGAAGTGCCTGGATGTTTGGAAGAAATTATTCTGATATCTGGTCAGCAGTGGACTCAATAGGTGCCGGCAGTGCCCTAGCAGCCGAGGGGGCAACCCGCACCCTGGGGGCATCACACACAGCAGAGCCAGCCGGGCACAGGAGGGGATCATCGCCCTGTGCTCAGCGCTGGTGCGGCCTCACCTGCAGTACTGCCTGCAGCTCTGGGCCCGCAGCTGAAGGAGGACATTACAGTCCTTGAATGCACCCAGAGGAGGGCAACAAAGCTGGTGAAAGGGCTGGAAGGCCTGTGAAGAGAGGCTAAGGACTTTGGCCGTGCCTAGTTTGGAGAAAAGGAGGCTGAGGGGTGACCCCATTGCTCCCTACAGCTTCCTGAAGATGTGTGGGAATGGTTCAAAGCTTCATCAGAAGAGGTTCAGACTTGACATTAGGAAACATTACTGACAAGGTGGCCAAACACTGGAACAGGATTCCTAGAGAGGTGGTCGATGTCCCAGCCTGTCGCTGTTTAAGGGGTGTTTGGACAATGCCCTTAACAACATGCTTTAACTTTTGGTCAGCCCTGAAGTGGTCGGATAGTTGGACTAAACTATGATTGTAAGTCCCTTTCAAATGAACTACTCCCTTCTGTTCTGTTCTAAAATCCAGCAGCACTGATGAGTCCACATAAAGGATGACAGCTTTTGAAGTTCAGCAACAGAAACTGGATACTGTCTTAGCATGCAGTCTGTATCAGTGGCTGGAAGGTAAGCTCCACCAGCTATATTTAAAAACTATAACACCTCATTGTGGAAACACAGATATCCTTTGTCAAGTCTGTGGCTGACATCAAACTGAGCGAGCAGTCAATACACTGGAGGTCAGGGTCATTATCCAGAGGGACAATGATAAACTGGAAGTACAGGCCCATAAAAACCTCGTAAAGTTCAAAGTCCTGCACTTGGGATGGAATAACCCCAAGCTACAGTACACAACATGGGTGGTCACTAGGAAGCAACTCTGAGGAGAAAAACAAAACAGAAAAATCCCAAGAAAAACAACAAAAAAACAGAGAGAGAGAAAAATTAGTGAGGGTCTCAGCAGACAGCAGTGCATCTTCAGCCTTTTGGCAATGAAGGCTGAATGCATACTGAGCTACACTAGCAAGAACACAGCCAGATGGTCAAAGGAAATTACTGTTTTGCTCCCCACAGCACTTCTGAGGCTGTATCTGAACTAATCTGGCAGAAGCTTAGGAGGCTGGTGGGTACCACTATATGGTGAGATTAGTGAGCTGGGTTTCCTACCTTCAAGGAGAGAAGAGTGAGCGGGGAACAGTTGTGACCTTCATCTACCTAATTGGTTATTAGAGAACTAATTTCTTATAATTTATGATCAGGTACACACAACAATAGGACAAGATGTGATGAACATACATTATAAGAAGAAAAATTTCAACTAAATATATTTATAATTTTAGAATATAATAAGAGTATTTCAGCTGGGAGGGACCTACAATGATCATCTAGTCAAACTCCCTGATCACTTCAGGGCTGACCAAAAGTTAAAGCATGGTATTAAAGGCATTTTCAAATTGCATGATTACATACTAGGACTTTCCAATAAGCTTATGGAAGTGTCATCCTTGCAGATTTTCTAAAGGGGTTGGGAAAAAGTAATCCATTTTCTAAAGGATTGATCAATTTTGAAGTTGCCCTGATTTGAAGTAGAAGTTGAACTAGACCTTCAGAGACCTCTGCCAATCTGTTATTCTATGACTCTGTAAAATGCCAGACATACATTTCCTATTTCTTCAAATACAAGGTAGTTTTATATGTCCTATTGTCCACAATTTTGTCCAGGCTACCATCAGAGTGTTTTTAAATAGCTGACTTGTTTCTTTAGATCATTCCACAAACTAATAAAATCTGGTTAGGAACCTCTTCTTAATGGTCAGCCTAAACACAACTTTAACAACCTCTATAGAATCCTGGCAAAACAAAAAAATACTATTATTTCAATATTTTTAGAAATGTATTGATCCCTGAACTACCATTTAATAAGTCCAAAGTCTTCAATAGTTTCTTCAGGCAAGAAGGCCTTTGTCATCTAAAGATATTTTCCTTCCACAATGTGCCCATGTGCTACATTGTATCACTGATGAAAAGTTTAGTTTCCTCATGACAAGACGTCTTATCATAATGTCTTACACAGCTGTTTTCATTTCTCATTCAATAATATCAAAATTCAGCTAAAATTATTGGAACTACTACTGTCCATTAAAGGGTTTGAGGTCTTCCCCGCCCCCCCCCCTTTTTTTTTTTCTAAAAATAATGTGTTGAATGATGAATTATGCCACAGATGCAACATACTACATTTTTCCATGTTGAGTATCATTGGTTTCTTACCTACACTTCACATCTCTCAAGACTCCTATTAGTTGTGTTCCCATCAGTGTTTATCTTGGCATTCTTTGTTTAATATAAATGGCAAATTTAATTATTTATTTCATGGGATTTTCTAAATCATTAGCAAGGATTTTTTTTTTTTTTTAATTTAGAAATAGCCCCTCCTGTGGAAGAAACTGATTTGCTTTTTTTAAAAAAATGGCAATATTATTGTAAGTGAGCTTGTAGTACCTGGTCTCTTTTAGCAGCCCAGAACTTATGTGGCATCATACACACAGTTGGATTCAGGCTCTTTCCCTAGAACTTTGCATTTAATTCTGTCATACTAGACCAGGGGTCCTCAAACTACGGCCCGTGGGCCAGATATGGCCCCCCAGGGTCCTCCATCCAGCCCCCGGTATTTACACACACACACACACACACACACACCCTGCTGGGAGCTGGGGGGGAAACCCAGCAGCCACAGATGACTGCCTGCCACTTCATCCGCACGCCGACCCCCTGTTTAAAAAGTTTGAGGACCCCTGTACTAGACTGAAATAGCCCATGCCTAACCTAGGATCTTCAAGAGCCCAAATAATCCCACAGCTGGATTCTACTCTAGAGACCCTTTGCCTGAAAGACATATCTTGTTTCAGAGTTTCTCACAGGTATTTTAAATCAGAATCCCCTCACTGAGTCTGAACATTTTCCAACATCTGCCTCATTCCTGGCCAGAAGTTCCCAACCTTCCTCCACTATTCATTCTCCATACAGCTGACCTATTTCCAAGCTTTAAAAAAAAAAAATAAATAAAAATCAATCCATCACTGGATCACCAATCACACTGGATCTTTCCCCTAACTGGATCTTTCCCCTAAAAGGGCCAGCAATTTCACAACAAACATGAAACCACCTTAAACAGGATAAAGAAACAGAAACTCAAGAGTTCAGACCCGTATCATTTGGTTTGGCACACCAAATCATCATACATCAGTTACCCTAGATTAGATGCAACAATATAAATACAAAATGACTGAAGCACTCCACAGTAAACCACAACACAACATGACATGACAGTGAGAATCGTTTCTTCACAAATATAATCTATGGAGAGATAAAGTCTCCTAGCTGCAAAGGTTTCAGGTTTGTTACCTACTGCTGTTTTCTGAGCATGATAAACAGCTTGTTGTGCACAGGATTGAGATACAATTCCACTTCCCATGGCAAAATGCAGGCATTCTTATCGTTCTGGTATATATCTGGCCTCCACACATTGCTGTTTTCAATATTCACAAAATCCTAAGAGCGCTAGGAGCATGCTAGGTAAACAGATACGATTCCTTCCCAAAGGGACAATCAAGGAAACAATTGCAAAGTATCTTCAGTTCCAGTGACTTGCTATACGCTAACAATCTAATTCCCTCTCACACCTCCTTGCTTTCTGTACCATATTAAGATCTTTCATTTGGATCAGTTAAGGAAATTCAGCAGAGGTGATCTATTAAAACGGAACAGAGTAGGACATACAGCTAAAGGAAAAGCAAGAATCTGCTTTCCTTTCTTTATAAAGGAAATGAACAATTCTCAAAACAAAAAAATAATTAAAAATGCAGGGTAGAGAAGTGTAATTCTTCCTGAAAATCTTCACTACATGTTCAACATCTTTGCTAAATGTGAAGTTCTAGAACCGAAACCAATGTAAGAAGTATCCAGTGGTGACAATATAACTTACAAAACAAATAGGAGATAAGCAAATTAAATCCTTCTGAATATTATCAGAGGCTGAAGAGTTGAATTGATTTAATTAGTCTGACTGAGTATCAGGAAAAAAACAACATTCTGCCTTGTAACATCTCTTTCGTGCTTTCTAGTTGGGAACTAACCAAATCTCCAAATCACAGGCTACCACATCAGGCCTCAAGAACAGCACACAAAGTACCTAAATGAAGCCTATGCAGAGTTTGCCAGTATAACTGAGAAAATTGTGTTCCCTCTTGTCCCTTATGTCTAAAAGATCTGCCAAAGCTGCTTTCTTGCCTGATAATGTGTCAGTCAAGGAGCCACTAGTGTCTCTTCCTGGAAGTGCTGCCCCCCTGCCAGGGGTCTCGCACCTCAGTGTTTGCTCTCCAGCCACTGACAGGAGGAATTCATAAACTCTGTGACAGCACTGCAGATTTCCCTGTCTGTACACATGCTAAGAGTGGGCTTCAACAGCCCTGTGTTCAGCAGCAACCACTTTTATCCGCATGACCAAAAGGAAGGGGAGCCTTTTTCCCAAAAGCCCAGAAAACTAAGCAGTTGCTTAGAGTGCAGCTACTATGCCAATCTCAGCTTTGAAAGAACAGTTTAAGTCACATCTTTCATTTACAAGATGAAGCCATAACAATTAGGCTTTGTTCCAAAGCATTTGCTTTCTCACAGATTTGTTTGCATCTGTACTGAAAATTCAGAGCTTTTTTTTTTTCCTTTTTTTCTTTTTTTGGCATAGTTAAAGGAATTGGAAAGATAACTAATTTGGATGAAAACTAACAGAACTCCTGTCCTTTCTCAAAAAAAAAGAATCCTATAACTTGGCATGTCAAGGGAAAGCAGGAAAATTAATAAGAAAAGCAGCCTGCTTATTGAAATAATTTCCTTCTAGTCTACTAAGCTTCAACTACAGGCATAATAAAAATCAGCACTGTTAGTCAGCAGCACAATGCAAATGACAACGCTGCAAGCTGCAAAGGCGAGCATGTACTATGCTTAAGCTCTTTTGGTGTCTCATTAAACCCTACGTTCTAAACATAATGATTTTTTCATCAACAAGCTAGCATTGCAGCATTAATGCAACCATTTTAAATCATGAAAGGTAAATACAGTGATATAAAAACTTACTACTGATTTGGGGCTTCGGTTTGGTTTTCCTCTTTTAAAAATTAGAGTCTACTTGTGTGCTGTCATTCCTATTTTGTACAGCGGAGAAAGAAGGCACATACAAGGGGTACCCTAAGCTAGGTTTTTCCTTTGGCCTGTGTTCAAGGGTGCCCTTGCCAAGTATGTGCAACTGAAGGCTGACATACTTCATAATTTGTAAAACAAACTCTTAAATCACAATCATATCTAAGACGTTACATTGAATCCTGAGAGTTTATATATGTGTCTTGTAGACTTGTATAAAATGGACTTTTAACCAACAGTGAAATAAATTACTATTGCGCTCAGCACAAGAAAAAAAAAAACTATACCCACTGACAATCATTCACAGAGCTCCATAAGTCACAGCATTTTTAAATATTCATCTTTTTTTAAAGTAAATCCTTTTATCAAGTAACATTTTTGGTTGGCAAGTTTATTAGTGCAAAATATTGCAAGAAAACTCAGGGAAATAATTTTAATGTAAAGCACAAACCAAAACAAAGCTGGGGCAAGGGAGAGAATGGATTCTATTAAACTGTGATAGTAAGTAGGAATCAAAGATCTTCTTTTAAAAAATAATTAAAGGAAATTCTGTGGATTTTGCTGACATCCTCTCAGGGAGTACAGTTTTACTAGGCTCAGAGAAAATTATTTGTGATTATTCAAAAAAAGTGTTTTGCTATGCAGTAATTTTTTACCCAATATTCAGTATGGAAGAAGGATCCCGCCCTCTAGCATCCGTCCTATTTTTGGAGTATTACTAAATTTTGCCCTGGCATGATCCATGCATCTTAACAGGGCCCCCTAAGGAATTAGTCAGATAATGGAAATAAGTAGATGGCTCCTAACAAGAACATACCAGGAGGTGTGGGAGTAGAAACCCTGAGAAAATGGATCAGGTTGCGTAGGAAGCCTACCATTTTTCTCTCAGCCTCTTCTTTGACAGAAACACACCTGTGACAGGCCATCTCCTCCTCCTCTCCCACACCTGGCAGATAGAAAGGATGCAAAGAACACACTGCTGCTGCTAGTGTCATTAATGCCTGAAGCATAATCTGCTTCATCAGATGTAGATACATGTTCACATTATGCAGTTTACCTACTGCAACTCAGCATCAGAAAGAACCAATGGCTTTGCATCCTTGTAAGCCATTTCCAGACAGTGAAATAAGAAGACTAAATTAAGGCAGCTCAAAGTAAAAAGTGTCTTAGCAAATAACTTTGTTGGAAAAAAACCTTCTAAAGCTTGTGCAAGGCCTACATTCTCAATAGTACTTTTCCTAATATCTACAGTTACATTTTAGGTCATTTAAAAAAGATGTTCTTACATAGGTTTCACTTTAAAGGGCAAGCATACACACACAAAAAAATTGTGCACGCTTTCCTTTTTCTAAAAAGATGCAACAGTACTCAATATCTTCTTCGTGCCCTTTTTTTTATTATTTTCCTTTACAGACCTCGCTATAAAATTAATATAGAAAAGGAGCTCACTACTTTTCTCTGCATTGTTTTCTTGGCAGGATAGTTTGTAATGGATTCCAAGGATAAGCCCATTTGAGAAGATAATCCAGGAGAAAAAGTATCTATGGAAGAAAACTTGAATAGTTTTATGCTGGTGTAACTACCTGAACTGACTTATTATGGGATCAGACGAGAATCTGTATTTGCACAATGGCTGTTGTAGGAGAGCAATAAGGTAAGATTGCCTCCTTCAGAAGTCACAAGGAGTATCATCAGCTTGACTGCTTCACAAAACCACAGCCTCCAGCCATGTCTAGTCCAGGGAGGGTATGGAATCTGGGAAGGAAGCACATGAGCCATTTCCTCACACAAATAAAAGTGCAGAGAAGTTGGGGGCTGGTGTTCAGTAAGACGCCCTGATCAAGCTGTAGTCAGTCAGACCCAAGAGCTTAAAAGCATTTCTAAGTTCAACAGCTGACAAGCAACAACAACAAAAGTAACTCTTGATCCTCTCTGTGCCTCACAACAAATCCCAGTTTACATCAGGAACATAGCTAGCCTGAAGAATTTATAGCAATACCTACATCTTTATATAGACTTTTCATCTGTAAATACCGATTATCTTTAGAAGGTAATTTATATATCAATAATGCTTAATAAATTGGAGAAAAAAAGATAG
This sequence comes from Falco cherrug, assembly GCF_023634085.1. Lineage (NCBI taxonomy): Eukaryota > Metazoa > Chordata > Aves > Falconiformes > Falconidae > Falco > Falco cherrug. The sequence goes on from NC_073699.1 coordinate 68,572,263, forward strand.
TATAGGCAGGACAAGTGACTTTCTGAGGACCTCTCAGCAAATATCTCAGTGGCTTAGATAAGCTGCAAGTGCACATTTACCAACCCCAGTCCAGAGCTTTATCAAGAAAGCACATCTGCTTAGTGAGAGTTAGAAAATTAATATTGACATTAAGAAACATGCTCCTTAGGTCTAAATCACAACAGTATCAGTGAAGGCTGAAGGTTTTTGTGCTTTACAGCTTCTTTTCTGGCATTACATATTGTCTTTTTATTTGATTTCTCCTGTCCATATACTCAGATTTTTTTTTTACATTAAGCCCTCACGATAAGACACTTCCTTACTGCTCCTGTGGCTTTATTACTGTACACTGGTCATCAGTAAAAGAATTCTCTCTGATGATGCAGGGTGCTAACATGATGCAAAAGCACATGATTACCTTTACAACAGACACACTGTCTATTTACATACAGCAAGAGAGGAGAAGGGAGAGAGGGACATAGATCTTCAGGAGCTTATTGACTTGATTTCAAAAATGCTGGTGATTACAACTACAACTACTGAAATTCTCCAAGGAACTGAACAAAACTTGTACATTATTTTTCTTCTTACAAAGCAATGCTTTCTGCACCCCCTTCCCTTCCTTAATGCTAGCATCCAAGTAAATCTTCTTGATGAAATAAAATGATCCTCTTCCTTTGCCTCCAGAGAAAGAAAACAGAAAATAAGCAATACTTGTCCCTATTACAGTAAAGTGCACAGATGTTACTTTACTACTATTAGTAAAACTGTACTATCTTATTTTTGTGTTAGATTTGACTGTGGAAACAAAGTTTTCTGTAGCTTTTCAAGAGTAATTTTAAATTTCAAAAACTGAGGGAATAACTACTTCATTAAACATCTTTCTCCAGTACCTTCCATTTAACAACTGGCATCCCCCAGCTATGAAAAACATTTAAGCAAACATTGAACATTTCACTTCTCTGAGACAGGTTAAGAAAATTTTAAAAAAAAATCATTAGAATAAATAGCATTTAGGATCTTGATCTCTTCTATTTTTCTTAACCTGACAAAAAAATATTTCCCCTGCTTCTGCAATGAAAATCCATAACATACAAAAAAAAGCTTGCTTACTGCAGAAAAGAAATAATTGTTGCCAATTGTTTGAAATAAAAAGGTTTAATCAGATCATCTGTTACAGTTCTTCCTACAGTGTCACTCACCAGAAATTGCTATAATCTCTGAACATCAAATTAATAGTCTGTACACAAGATAGCTTTCTTGCTTGACGAGGCCATGCTTCTCACCTGTAGGTGAGAACCCACTGTAAAGCGACTTGCCAGTTTAATTGGATTAGCCTGCAAAAATATCACTCAACACATCCTTTTTAGCCCTACTGTTTCACCAGCAAAGTCAAAACGAAGTAAATTCATTGTAAAGACAAAACTTCTCACAAAAATATATAGGCTAAGGAAACAAGTGACCCCGTGGCCCAATATAAGGTAACAGTAATAATGTAGACATTGCTACAGAAAGACTGGATTAACTGAGTTGTTTTTCCTTGTATTTACCAAATACAGAGATTGACATATCCCACAGACACACATTTGTAGGGAAAATGTGAAATGTCAAGGCTTTACCACTTCAACGGAGCAGATAATTAAGTAATTAGAACAATTAAACGTTGACAGAGCACCAGCGACCCCCAGGTGAATTACAGCCCTGAATTATGAAAGCATTAGCATGGGAAGACTTTGGCACATATGTAGGACAGATTAAATGCAGTTGTAGGATTGGTTTTACAATCAATGCACTTATCTTCCAGATGTGCTCAGCAGTCCACAGCTTTTATTGTCAAACTGCTTATTTAGATGACTGGGGGAAACTCATCTAGGTAGATTTTATCTCTGAAAAGCCAGTGAATTAGAAACCATGGAGTATATAGTCATCTGTATTCTTACCCTTTTACACTGCATGAAAGGGCTGAAAAGGCATGAGTGCCCTAAACGATCTGCGTTCATCTGAGCAAAACGCATCTTTCAGCCCAGGCACCTGGGAAAGCTGAAGTTCAAGGGACCCTTTGCGAGGAAGGTGCATAGGACATCAACAGCTAAATCATGCCAGAGGCTTTTAACCTCTGTTACCTCCTATGCTGAGGATTGTCTGCACTTCAGTACCTGCTCTGACCGTATTCATGCAGAAAGACCCTATTTGCTAAATAAGAAACATAAGCAGTACAGTCATCACAGCACGGAGGACAAGCTTCCTTTCTTACTGTCAGGGCAGGCTTGCTTTACTTAGGTTTTTTGGGGTGGTGGAGGGTAGGTTTACAACACATTGGACTGCCTGCTGTGACGAACCAGCTCCAGGTAGAATGAGCTGGCCCTGGGGAATGGGTGCATTATCTGGATGGACAGCAGGGACAGCAGCACAGACATAGCCTCACAGTACGGTAGAGATGGGTAACACATGTAATTTCCAGCAAGTGTCAGCTGTGTGACTACCAGATTTATTGCAAGTGAGAGTGTGTGAACATGTTATAGGCTGCAATCCTTTCTAAATGGAAGGCTGTTTTAAAAATTAAGAGAGAGCAGGGAAAGTATTATGAGAGAGATCCATGGATACTCACCAAAAAGTCAATACAAAAAAGATCACATACAGGAGATCTCACACTTCTTTCTCAAAAGCATATTTCATATTCTTCTGTTCTGAAGTTTTTAATAACACTTCATTTCATTGCCTTTACAAAATGGGAAAGACCCTAGAGAAAAGATTAAAGACTATTAACTATTTGTTTCTAAAATTAATTAAACCATTTTCATAATAAAAATACAGTAATAGGGCAATTTGTCAAATAATTGAAATACGAAATCAGCTATTTAAAACCTAATTATAATGTCTGACATGAAATTATATAAAACCCATATTTTAAAGTGGAAATTTATTTAAATCTGAATTTTTAGAATTTTACAGCTTCAAGCCAAACCATACATTGATATGATTTAACATATATTCCTTCATTAAAAAGAAAAAACAAAACCAACCCTAATTAGCTGATGTCACAAAATGGATAGAAAGTATCTAAGATTATAGAGTAAGGAACAAACCTTTCAGAATGGTTTCTGTAGATTAACCATGTGGGTGGATAAGTAACTCAGAGTTCAGCATAGAGAACAGAGTAGCATCGATGTAAAGAACAGAAGTAGGTGGATGGTTCCAGTTCAAAGCAGAATATCTCCCACTTCTCCAAGGTTGCTGAAAATGATTCATTCTATGCTACATCATTTTACATGCCATGGCCATGCAGTAGGATTTCTTTCGTACTTGTCAAAGCCATACACATATTCAGAGGAGGTGGCAAAGAAAATGCTCTTTTGATTATGCTTCAGCACTCTTTGCTTTTGTTTAAAAAAACCCCAAAGAACAAACCCCCAAATTAAACAACAAACCAAAACAAAAACTAAAAAAAACCAACCAAACAAACAATAAACCCATAAGTTTTGAAACAAAGAAAAATGGGGAAACAAGTCTAAATGCATCATACAAATAGAGAGGAAAATACAAAACTAAAATATGGAATATACAATTGGGAAAAATACTTAACAGGCAATGTGGAAAAAAATACCAAGAAGGAAATCCTGAAAAGCAGTATTACTAAGAACACTTACCTTACATTTATGTATCAGGCCTTAATTAATAGCTAAGTTATATATCTGCTTTAATACCCTAATGAATGTTCCTCTGGAGGTTTATGCTAGAGAAGAAACCAGCACCCGTATCTTCAGAATAGCTAGAAGAAATAAAAAACAAGCCTCCACCACTATCCTTCAGAATCTACACAGCTCCTGAAAAGACAAGTTTTCTCACTGTAAAACAGCACCAAATCAATTAAAGTCATTATTTTGTTTAGTAAACTAGCCCAGAAAAAGGAGTCTTCAAATAGTCATACTACTAATTTACTAACAATAACATTAACACTCCACAACAGATCATTAGTTTAAATGGAAGTCAAAAATAGATGGGAAGCAAAAGCTGGTAATTCATAGGTTTATGAAAGAGACCTTTCTGAACTTGCAATGACTGCTGACAGTACTGAAGTATAGCCTAGTTATGACTGAACTGACAATATTTTGCCTCTCTTTAAAATTCTCATTATAATTAAACGCATACTGAAATTGATTTTCACTGAACAAGGAACCCAAGTATATTTTTAATTCTGAGCGCACTCTCTGCTAAAGGCAGTGGAACTAAAGTGCATATCCTCTGTAGTAAAGGAGGTTAAGCAGACTTACCTGCTTTTTTAGATCATTATATTCCAGCATGCATATCTGTTGAACGACTAATGAACAGGTGAGTTTGATTACTATTTTTCAGATCCAACCTGTATTGCTAACAAACATCTTAAGTTTGATGTGTAAGGTTAGTGGTGGTTTATTTTGGAATAATTGTAAAAAATAATTTTCAGAGAAGTTTCTTATCCATTAATATTTTGCTGGCTTACAAACTAAGCAGAAAGAAGACATGCACTTTTTGATTGGAGTTGAATATCCAGTGATAGTGGGAAATTAAATGGAAACCTAGGGATTTAATCCAGACCATTTGGCAGACTTTGCATAGCTTAATGCATTGTACAGGGGGACTAGGTGAACGAACAGGAGCACTCAACTTCTGGCCATTTAGTGAGTCACAAAAATCTGACTCATAATCCATAGTCTCTACACACTACAACAATCAAAGAATCAGTACCCAGAATTGGCACCTGGGGGGCTGGGGGCGTAAGGGAGGAGGCACAGAGACAGAAAGACAGAGATGGAAACAGAGAAGAAATCAAGATGGTAAACAGAGCAATAAAGTTCAACTGCAAATATGATCACCAACAGTGAATATCACAAAAAGAGATTAATTTACCAATTCAAAACTTAAGCAGGTACCATTCTCTGTGTTTGCAGCTTTGACAGAACTGAAGTGGCTAAAGATTAGCAGCAGTCACTGAAGTCTTCTAACAGAGAGCAAGTCTGTTCGTCATAAAAAGAAAGTCATCCCATTACTTATTGGAATAAAATTTAGTGATAGTACATCAAGTTCTTTGCAATTAAGAAAAATAACATTAGCAATGCAATAAATATGCAGGAATATACATTTACTCTTTGCCATAATCCCACTAAACTACATAGGAGAGAAACATGTGCACAATTTTAACGGCCAGATAGACCAAAAGAAAATTTGCAGTTTTGCGTTCATCCTCTTTACCCAATACAGTTAATGCCTGTGAACTACTCCTTAGTGTTTTATAAATAAAAATGTAGCCTCTCTTTCTGAGCATGCATGATTGTAGTGTATGTCTAATTTTGTTGGGTTTGGACTCCCCACACCTACTACAGCCAATAAAATAATAAAAAAAAACAACCCACAATTTTATAGATTAATCTAAATTTATTTACCAAATACAGTAATAAAAAATTCACACTCAATTTAAAACATGTGGTTTCTACATCACTCGTCCATTCCTTTTTTCCCCAACTCTGTCAATTTACAGGCCCCAACTCTACAAACATTTTGTGTAATTCAAATTTACTGATTTAAGTTTAGTTACTTACCTAACATGAATCTTTAGAGAAATGTCTCTTTTAAGGATTGATCTAAGCATCCTGAAAGTGCATGTAAATCTTCCTAGCAAGGGTCCTTTATGCTTGACTTGCAATTTTTTTCAGACTACCATTCATGTCTTCTCAACTTTCTGAAAAAGTATACTCTCTGAAGTACTTAGTAACAAATAGATAGAAATATGAAATTCCATCAATAGCTAGAAGAGAAAGATATTTTAAACTAAGATTTTAAAAAAATTTGTTTTTACACTCTCCAAGTGAAAGGGCACTTTCCACCACAAAGCTAAATATTTTTTGCATCTTTGAGCTTTCACCAAGAACAGATTCAAACCTCTGGAATCAAATCTGAAAAGAAATAAGAACTTTTGCAAACTTCACTATCTTTTAAATGAAGTGTCTTCTTTGATGTGTTCTCCCTGACAGACACAGGAGGCATTTGTTTTCTAAAGGACTTGCATCAAAATGAAACCTACTACAAATAAAACTCTCCTTCCATGAAGTTAAGAGTAAACAACATACGACAGATAGAAGTTGCATTAGTAATATGCTGTTGGAATACTTCTGCATACTGCAGAGGAACAATAAAGGACATATATTGGGGTGGGGGGGGGGGTGGTGAGGAGCAGGTAACAACCCTGTGTGTGGGTTCATTTGGTGTATACATATACGCACACAATAAATAAGACTCAAATATCCTCTCCAGTCATCACGTATCCCTTTAGTCAGTGTTGGTTGTGATGACTTTTAGCTGGTGATAATCTCAACAGAAAGCTTTACAGTAGCAAATGCATGTATATACATATCATGCATGTGAACATCTTTAAGTTAAAAGAACAGAGGGTGAGTGCTTTGTGTAAACTGCCATTAGACTGATCTTTACCTCCTGTGGAAAGAATCCAAGCCATACCTAGTGTTAACATAAATTGTGGGGAAATAAAACCAAACCAGAGGCTCATCTTTATTGAGAAGGCATGTTATTAAGAAGGCATAGAAAAAAACCCCAATCAATTAAATCTAAGTTATAAAAGAAAGATATAATGTCAAATTAGCATACTATTGAAAAAGACATTATTTCCTAGGTTCTCCTTTAATAGACAACCATTTACAGCAATAAGTTCTCCTCTATGAAAGCAGATGCATTACTAACACTAGAAATAAAAAGTAGTCATTAAAGAAAGACTATTACTAAACATGTGCCCCAGAGAATATTAGAGGATATTAAGGAAAATGTAAAATTATTTTACCAGAAATGTTTATGTTCCTTAAGAAAAGGCAATACAAACTAGAACATCACAAACCCAAAACCCTAAAAGGCTTGCAAAGAGAATTATCTTTGGCTTTCCTTATTTAAGCACATAATTCATTTCTCCTCTCCCTAGAGGTAAGTCTCTAACTGTAATACCAGTAGGCAGCTCTTTCCTTGGGTAAACTGGAGATCCATCCCCACCAAAACTGAATAACACTTGGTAAAATCCTTGAGCCTTTTTTTCCCTTCTCACATTAGGCAAGGATGGATACATGCTAAAGCCTTGCACCCCAAGACACAAGTACAAGAATCATATATGCCTGCACAGTGGCCCTCAATAGGGAGTTCTCTGGCTGTCCACAAGTTCCCATAGAAAAGCAAGTGACAACTCAGGATGAGCCGAAGTAGGGGAGCTTAAGAGAAAATGAAAAGGTCATTCATAAGGTAACAGCTAACTTTTCTGCTTCCAATGGGTACCAAAAAAAAAAAAAAATTTCCATCTTTTTCATATTATTTTGACAATGAATAACCTATACTGTTCTTATCCTATATGATGTCATCCTCTTAAAACTGTTGCACATGACTACTACAAAATTTTCTGTTGAGATCCCCACCAACTAAGAAGCATTACAGACACCACTGGATAAAAGGATTCTTCATGACTAGGGAGAATGTAGGGCTATAGGGACTTAACAAAAGGTCTCTGCTTCATTTCCCATCATTAGTTACTCAAATGGTACTTAACAGAGGAAAAGTAATTTCTTAGTCATGTCTGCTTGTGTTGAGCACAATAGAGGCAACTGTTCGTATTCCCAAACACTGTACTGGGAAACTCAGCCTAAAAAAAGGATACAGCAGGAAGATTAAGGACTTGGGGGGGAGCAGGCATGTTTATGCAATTTTTGTGTTGTGGATTAAGCAGATTTGCCTGCTTTGGAAGTCTAACTTTTGGTTCTTGAACACTAAGGAAACAGAAGCTGCCAAAAATTTTATTTACCATTTGCACAAAGCTAAACAGTTCCTCTTTCCCATTTCAGAGCAGCTATCACCAGCTTTTTTGAACCAGTGCAAGCATTTTTTTATATAAAGCTACACCTTACAGCTGTTCAAAAATGACAGATATTATCTAAAATATTTTCACTTTCATTAAGTTTTACTCATGTACTAAGTAAATAACCAGACTTTCAGTGTATAGAAATCCATTGGGTTGTCCGAAATCTTTTATAAAGAGATTTTCTGGTTGGCTGGCAAATCCCTTAGAAACTGTCCTTTTTCCACTGTGTAAAATGAGATGCAATAAACTGAGCGCTCAAGATAACATCTATCTACCTCAGCAGGATAGGGACAATAACAAATACAGCTTTCATTATTATTGCAGGCTATTTTTCTCTGAAGGACCCTCTCTCACTCAGAGCATAAGATAAGTACATTGCAAGAATAAGTAAAGATCACAGAAAAAGCTTCCATCTTTAGAGCTCCTGTTTCTTTGTAAGAATTAGAAAGTGTAAAAGTGAACAAGAAGAAACTGGAAGAATTAACATACAGTTCCTGTCACTTTGTGCCCTCTGGAGAAGCTGACCACATCCTAGTATCTGACAAAACCATCCAGGTTGGTGCCAAGCAAATCACTTGAGCTGATTTCACCTTTCATTGGTGGAAATTTCTCTTTTCATTTGTGGTAATTAACCATACACTCTTCATATGACTGTGATATTCACAGCTGATCTATCTCAAAGAAGTCATCACAGTTAGAGCAGACTGTTGGCTGATTTTGTGAACTCACTGTGTTTCTGTGTTTTGGAAGACAGAAGATCAGGCTGTTCTAGTTGGACACTTCCAACAGCACAGCATGGCTCCTTAGAGAGCTTTGAAAACTTCATTAGCCATGTTACTGTGCTCAGTCTCACACAAGAGACACCTGAACTAGTTCTCCCACCTGATGGGAACAGAAGTAAACTGTGGTCCTCAAAGGAATCTTGCTGTCACAGGAGACTCAGCTTCACCAATTTCATCACTAACATCAGCTAGTAGAAAAAACGATATGACTAAAGGTAGAGCCTAGAAACACTTGAGACTGTTCTGCGTTTGTCGCAGGGGTTGGAAAGCCTAATGCCTCTGTCTACATACATGCACACATGTCACCATCAGCCAAAGCAACATCAGCACCAGGTCAGGCATGAACCTTCAGTTCTCATGGAGGTGGGAGTCAAAAGAACAGTAAGAGTTCTTCTGTGCTTTAGCAAACAGGTCACCAGCAAACAAAGACACTAAGCTACTGATAGAAAATAACTAGCATTGTACTCATTTACCACTAAGTAAACAAGTCAAGCGCCTTCAGATGATACAAGAACAAGCTATAATGAGAATACATTGCAGGCAGAGCTGAGGATTTGGCTTTCATCCATACCCTCTGATCAGCATTTTCTGTCTTGTCAGTATCTCAGCAAAACATTGCCTGCTTCTCTCTTTTTATCAATAAACAGCTATCCTGTGGTAAAAACTTCTGTTCTTGGCAGCTTTGGATGAGGTAGCTGATAACTGGTTACTAGTTAGCTGGTTACCATTAGCTGGTAACTAGGCAAGATTCAAAATGCCAAAAAGAAGCCTATCTTAATTCTAATAATGTTCTGCATGCTAACGAAGAGTCCATGTGCTCAGTATGTGTTACTGCTCCTTGTTCATCTCATTATCCTCAACTGCTGCAGAGGCCTATGAAGAAAAAAAACCCCACTAATTCAAAAGCATCATTCAAAAGTTTGAAATGTAAAAATTAAAAAAAAAACTAATTCAAAATGCAGATAGGTACGTAACAACATGCAGACTACATGAGGTTACGTAATCTACCAAGATGTTTAAACCACACTATATGCTTATATACACCCTTAATTGTTGAAACATGTAGCAACAGCTTAAGGAAACAACTAGCCTTTAAGCTCAGTGATGGCCATAAACATAGGTTCTTCCATGCTGTATTTAATCTTGTGATGAGTTTGGAAGAGATATAAAAAAAAAATAATTTCTAACTGCCCACCTTTCTCAGCCTTTCTCAACAGGTACAGAACCCCACCCCCACCATCTCTTCTCCTCCTGAAACCACTCCATGAACCTGTACAACACTAACATAGCAGGAAGTTTACCTGGGGGGAAAGAAAAAAAAAAGTTTTCTACATAACAAACTGAACTGACTCATGAAAGGGCCTAACAAGTGAAAAGAAAGAAAAAACCCCAGTGCATCAGCTTAGCTTCTTGTGAAACTGCTGTCTTAGTTTCCATGTAACTCGGTTCCTTCTCAGTAAAACAGGAATATTCATAACATTGTACCTCAGAGGAGTTTGTTGAAAATGTATTCAAATAAATGCCTCAGAAGCACTGAGAAAAGTGTGATGCACTGAGTACTGCAGTAAAGTCCAGGAGGAAATTAATAATTCCAGCTTCAATGCATGTTCTTATAATTTGAAATAAATAAAATATAAGACCAAATACTGAATGAAGAAGATAAAAGCAAAAAATTAAATAGCTGGTCATGAATGGTGAGCACACTGGTCCTATTAAACAAACAAACAAAACTCAAACCCCAGATAAGACTATTTAATTAAAACTTTTATTAAAACCCAATCGTACTCACAATTTTCTGAAGAAAAATATGAAAAGGCAACAGTAGATACATTCTGAAAATTATACCAAAGCTCACTGTAAAACTAATAATGCTGAGAACACTATAGCTGGTGATGATGAAACTGGCCAGCCTAGATACCTTGTATGACAGGCTCACCTGAACAACATGCACTTTAGAACTTCCAAAAGGCAAATCTAGGCACTGTGAAATAAACAGTAAGTTACAGTTATGCAATACAGTTGTAGATATCTACAGTACAGATGTAATACAAAGGAGTTGTAGATAATAAGATCAGATTGAGCATTCTTCTACAAAACCAACAAAAAAAACCAAGGTCCCAGTATAAGGCTGTAGCTAAGAGGCTAAACATGAGGTTTTGGTGTACAAATGAGGGGAATGCTACAAGAGCAAGGAAATTACAATGTATTACTGACCTGGTGCTTCTCTCTCTCTCTGAAATTCAGCAATAAAGAGTAAATTTCATGGGTCCACTTCAGCAAGAGGTTTTACAAGCTTCTGCAGCCAAACCCTCTTACCTTTGCAAAGAAACTGGTGCTCCCAAGCATAAAGTTCCTGTTTATCAGCTGTGAATGCAACTAGAACAGAAGACCAACTGGTTGGTTCACCTGGCCTGGTTATTTACTGTTGGTGTTTTGCTTGCAACATCAGCAAGGTTGAGTTTGATTAGCTGGTTGGCAGAAAAAAAAATCTAGTATGTATGAGCAGAGAAAGTCAGTTGTGAAACTCAAAAGCATTTGGAAAATGCTGATTAAAGTCCTTTGAGCTTCAGATGTAAATACACTCTGCCATGTGTACCACTGCAACAGGGATGTTAGAACCTGACAGTCTCTTGAAAAAGTAAATCAAGAAGGACAGATAACAGGGAAATGTACAGGCAAAGAGGTGGCTGAAGAGATGCTTCTTAAATGCTCTCAAGTTTTTCAGTTGCAGGGCCTGGAAATTTCTGTGTTTCTGGATGTGTATTGCTGACAATATACTGTTTGGGCTCTCTCTTTTTTTCCCTGGGCCATCTCACCAATATTTCCTTATTTTTCTTTTTACCAAAACTAAGAAATGATTTATTTGTGCAAGTCTATGTTGACTTGCATGGGGATAAGAAAGACTTCTTTCACTTACATTTTTGGCATAGAAAGGTAAAAGTGATTCCCAGTTTATAGAAATCTCTACCACATGTCATTAAAAGCACATTATGGATTTTGGTTCCAAATGTATCAACAAAGAAAAATCAAGGGTGAATTTTACTAGAGGAAACTAAGACATACATTATTCATTGAAAAAGGTGGAGAACCAGAGAAAAAGCGGTTGAACCAATTATAAAAAATTAACAACATGTCAAATGCTAAGATATTTTAGATCGTTCCAGTAAAGTAAAGGTTGGCAAGGTATAACAACTCTCTAATGAGCTAAGCTAGATCAGTTGGGGAAAAAATAATAAATAAATCAATCCATTATGCTAGAAACCACTTTGCAGGCAGGCAATTTCTAATTTTTTTGTCATACACAAAACTAGCAGACAGCAGGTAAGAATGCTGACCTGGACTGAAATTCTGACTCAGAGACATTGCGGCTATGGAGAAAATTATCTGTCAAAGGAATGAGAAAAAGACATGTTTTGCCATCTAGAATCTCTGTGTTTCAGAAGCAGAAGAAACATTCAAGCTTTACAATTTCAGTCTTTGAATCAGTCTGAGCTTGATTGAGCTGACAAAATATTATTTTGAGATGTGTGTTTGCTGGTTGTGTGCTGACCTACATGTTATTTTTCACTTTATACAGCTCAGATGCTTTTATTTGAAGTATTAAGCGCTGAGAAAAGTTCTAACAATAATGACTATACAGATTAAAGCATTTTTCTCACTGTTAATATTTTCTTTCATGGATAAAGCACATTTTTTTCAAAATAAATCAAATTAACAGCTTATTGAAACTCTTGAGGAACTCAGACAACCAGAATAGCAGGGTAGTAGTAATATTATGTAAAAAGACTAAGGAGAGAGAGTCTAATTTACACACTAACAAAGAGATCAGCCTTTAGATTCAGCAAAGTACTTAAATGTACCCTACAAGGTAGTCCTAAGTGTCATCCCATCACCAAAAAGTCTTTAGAAGCTCTAGAGAAATCAGACTGAGTTAAGTGATGCAGGTAGAGCAAGTGACCGGATAAAACAAAGCAAATAAAGATGTGTCTGACGAGGCAACATTATGTAGAAAAACACATTGCACACAGAATGGTATACATCCCACCACAGATGCATTTTCAAATACACATGCTAATATCTTTCTGGAAACTGAGCAGAAGAACACCATCTCACTTGTGTTTTCATAGTCTGACGTGGAATTTTTGTTGTCATCACCATATAACTGTATGTGCATAACATTATATATATATAACATCTATATATGAAACAAAGAGTTGTCAATTATAAAATTAAATCACACCTTGTACATTACAGGACTGGAACTTACGGAGAGTCCTTTGACTCCTGGCCTGATCTATATATATACTCAGGACTCTCCCGAAGCTAGTAAGGTAACTTGGTGGTGCCAACAGGATCAGACCAAAAATATCTTATTTGCAAAGAATATAAAGAAAGCCTTCCTTCCCTGAACAATCAAGTACCTAGGAAACAACCCTGCTTTGCAGTTTTAAAGATGTCTTTCAGCCAGCATAGCTCTCTGCATCACCCACAGCTGTTCCTTTCTGGCCTGCCACCTTGTGGGTGGGATTTCTGCTCAGATACACACCAGCTGCCCCAGTAGTTGAACCCTGTGGTGACATATGTTTGGAGGGTCCTACTGGGGAGCTGTGGGAGGGGGCTGCCAGGCAGTGTCCAGGGGGTCAAGGCAATGGTGGCCACAGGACCAGGATGTGCCTGACAGAGCCAGGCAGGGTGGGAAGCAGTGACTGATCTGACATGTCCCTTATACATGTCATAAAATTACAGACACTTCAGAAAATTATTTGTTTATTGTTTTAAACCATGCCTGCCTTGTAGATAATACTTTGGTCATTTAAATACTTACCCAGGACTCGTAAACTTTGGTTTTCACGTCCTGATCGTCTTCCATCTCTTAGAAAGAAGTTACCAGCCACCAGGTCATCAGTTTAAGCTAGGTAAATTCACTTTCCATTTTGAACTGTGCCTCTCACAGAGAAAGGAAAAAACAGAGGAAGAAGCCTAACAGAAAGTAGGAGTAACCCAAGCCCATGTTCTCGTGGTTTGGACACCAACTGGGACACCAACCCAGGATGAGGAAATCTGGTTCACACTAACAGGACAATCTTCATTGTCTTCTCAATGGCCACTGAACCTCAAATCCATACAAGGCTGTAAAAGCAGGACAGGAATACAAGATTCCCTCCCCTCTCCCCCCACAGAGTAAAGGTCCTAGTTGATGGACTATACAGCCTTTGTCTCCTCCATTCTTCACTCACTGCAGATCATTTGATAAAACACATTACTTGGCACAACGGTTGAGTTGTTTACCTCTGTCTTGATGAAAAGAACAAAGATCCGCTCCATTCTTTCAAAACAAATGCTAACGTGTATCTGTCTTGGGAAGGCTTTTAGTTTCCATACCTGGAAACAGATGAGTTTCTGACATCTGGAGAGGAGTAAGATTTGAGACATACTCCTACGCTTTGCATTTTCTCTGGCTTTTTGCCCAACATTCAGAGTTTTCTACTTGCTTTTCTGAGCCATTCAAATACCACAGTGCTGTTTGTGAGTGTGGGTTTCTGACTTCAGATTCTGTTATTCCTTTGCCTTTCAGGAAACAGTATCTTAAGTGTGGGCAATGTCTAACTCATTGGCATTTCAGGCCATTTTTAAAATTCTAGTTCCTAGTGTAGTAGAGAGTAGCTTGTGTTGTCTCCAAGTCTCAGTCCTCATTTATTTTGTATTCCCATCAGCTTTACTAAGGTCTTAAGACTATCTGTAAATGAAAGTCACTCACATTTTCTGTCATAATGAAGTACGTTAGCCTTCTTCACCATGCAAAGGATATAAAGTTCATCAGTAGTAAACTGAAAGTAAAAACTAATAGAACTGGACAATCAATACACTGCAAATAACATCCATGATAATTTTGCCTCTCTAGGGATTCTGATAACTTTTTCTAGCAATGTCAAAGTAAATTTACTAAAATGTCTGAAAGGACTATTTGGCATATATACAGTATTCACCATGCAACATCCAGCTAATCAGTGAAGCAACAGAACAGTCCTATCTTCTTTACATCTGTTTGTAAATAGCTGATGCTACTAGACTAAATCCAGCTTTTCAAATATTATCAGATCTGTCCTGTCTGAGATATGTTATGCTGCCAAAACAGTCTCCAGTATCAATAACTTGACCTATAAACTGATCAGCAGGAAAATCATATTGATGACTCTGTCATTAGGATAAGGCAATTATCAAGCATTCACTCTGCAAGAGAATATAGAACTAATTGCAGCATTCTCTGCTTGCAAAACAGCTGTTCATATATTTGTAAACAATGTTTTCCTCTTCTTCCTTCTATTTTAGCTCTAATGCCTTATTTGTAAAATAACTTAGAGACATCAAAAAAATTGTGGCTTTATTTCCATGACAAACATAACTTAAAGGGGAATAATAAATCTAGTTTAATTTAGTTTAGCATACAAATTGAACTATTGCCTGTATAGTTCATCATTAGACCTTCATCTATATCCATTCTTTCCTTCACGCGTTTATAAAATTAGCCAGATTTGCAAGTACTAAAACTATCATAGCTCACAGCACTCACAGTGCCATCACACTACCAGCAAGAAAAGCTTTGCCAGCATTGAGACACATGAACACTGATTGTGAAAAACCAAGAGATTCTAGTTTATGGCACTAGTATTGCTTCCCTCTGTCACAGGTAACATGAGCTGCATCTTCTCTGATGTGCTAAGCAGCCCCCAGGATGCCTGTAAAGCTGAGATAGCCCAGTTGCTTGTCTGCAGAGACACTCCTGGGGGCTTTCACATACCAATGGGATGGCTACTTTCCAGCTGTTTATGAAAAGCAAACCAGCACAGCAAATATTTCTGACCCATTCTCACAATATCCCTTAAACCTTAGAGTTCATTCTAAATCTAATATTACTGGGTTTTTTCAGATAGAAACAACTCCTAGGTATATAAAAAGAAATTACCTCAGTAGGCTACAAATCACTTTCTTTTCCTGAAAAGGAATGGACAAGGGGTAAGAGAGTGCACTAGGAAAGAGAAAAGCATTAACTCTTCTGACAAACTGCAATAAAAACACATTAATCTACAAAATCAGAATCCAGTGGATTTTTAAGTGGATTTCTCATTTCTAAGCACAGCTAATTCAATTATCTGACAGGTGTGAAATTATCACCTTTATTGCATGTGTTTAGTTGGTGCTAGATAGTACACTGCTGTAAACATAAGAGAGAATAGAGATACTAATGTGAAGGAAACTGGAAAAGTTAGAATGTCAGAAATGTACTGAGGAGATAGTCAAGTGAAGTGTCACTGGGAAAGTCAGCGCAAAATTATTTGTATAGTGAAAGGAGACAAAATGCTGGGAAGAAAGAGCATTGACAGTAATTTATACACATTTAGAACTGTACATAATGAGGAAGCTAAAGGAAGGAAATGCAGGTGGAGTGTTATCTAAAATACATTGCACATCAGAATGAAAGGGAAGAAGGGCCTTTTAATAGCTAGCAATAAATACTGCCCAAGAAGGTGACACAATCAAGCCAGTTAGAAAAAGAGTAACACATTATTACTGGCAGAGGAAGGTCTCCTGCTGATAACCTGTTACTTTTCCTTCCTCCATCAACCAGTAAACCTGCTGACACCCTGCTGTATTTGTGTTCAACATGACTTCCTGAAACAGGGTTCTAGCTTAGTTGGGAAAAGCTTTTGCTTTCATACCTCATCAGGAATGCACCAGCCAGGGAGACCCAGACTGGCCAGTTAACATTCCAGTGGCGAGCAAAGTCCTTAGATATTCGTTACCATGCATAATGTAAAGATTCTGAACTAGAGGCAAACAAAAAGCAATAACACAAAAGATCCAAATCAACAAAGAACATTAAGAAAAGTGCTTGGTTTTAAGGTGTAATGATCAAGGAGAAAATCACTTGCTTACAATTACAGGAAGTTAGAGAATCAAATAAATTTCCTAGATCACAGGTAATTAGTAGTTTGGTTAGAGAAGAAAATGGATACAATATGTGCTTTATAGTGGCACAGTATAAATTTCATAACTGTTCATAGTATGTTCCCTAAGGAAAACAATCCAATTGGAAAATTCAATCTTGGTAAGATCAAGGTGCAGTCCAAACAGCTTTTCTGTTTCTAAATTGTATCATTCACAATTATACAAAATCTTTAAAAATTCTATTCTTTCTCTGATGTTTTGCAGTATAAAGGCAGACATCTCTGCTTGTCTTTGGAGGGAATATGAGTACTGTGCACAATAAAATGGATAACAGACAACTTCTTTAATTAGATATATCTCTATTTAATGTGTGGGTGATGCTAAGAATGTTTCATTGACCTCCTGACTCTCAGGAAAATAAAAGACTCCACTTTTAAAGCTTTTATTTTGGCAAATTATTCTCTGTGCAATTTCTATCAGGATGGTTGTGTACCACTAAGAAAGGAGATACTAACAACAAAGAGGAGAAACAGACAGCAGTGTGTCTTCCCATCAGCTCCCACTAGTCATGACAGCTTTTGTTATGATGAAAAATATAATGGGATATATAGGTAATACTGGATTTCTTGTTCTGATTTTACATTCTTTACTTGTTCAGTCAAGTGCACTGAAGCCAAGATGACACAAAATGACGGACCTGGAGAGTACAAATTTATCTGGTTCTTTCAAAGTCCTGATTTCTCTCAAATATCTACAAGAAATAGGGGGAACAGGGAAGGAAAATAAGACAATGTTATTTCTTTGCCAAAAGTCAGTCCCTAGGTCAGAGAATTCTTCTTTAAAAGGCAGTATCACTATATTTCATATAGGATGCAATCAGGAAAGTAATTTCTATAGGCACTTTCAGGGATTCAGGTTGAGTTTTGTAATTCCCGGTGATGTGAATGAAAGTCGTACCAGTAAAGTCCAATAATGTGCAATGGAAAACAGGAAAGAAAAACATAATATAGAGCTGAATGAGAATGAAACAAAATAGTCACTGTGAATTCCAGCCCTAAAATTCCAAAAATACTTACTACTGCTGCTTCTGTGACCCAAGAGATATGCAGACTGCAACCCTTATCCCACCCCTGTGGACAAAGCTCTAATCCATGGAAGAGATTAAGAGTGGAGGTTTTTTTGTGAGGCAGCGTGTGTAAAGAGCAAGGTTGAACCCTCCTGTGGAAAAGAGGAAGTTAAAGAAGCAGATGGGGTTTTCTGAACCAGCCTTGACTAAGATCCCAAAATAATGTCATAAGTTGATTCTCTTATGCTCTACTACTACCGAGGAGGCTGAGTAAGGAAAGAAGTAGGACAGCTTTAAGTCAGCTCTGTGCTACATTCAGTAGGCCTGTTCAGGACTCAGTATGCTCCCACTACAAAGAAATGGCTTCCCAGACAGCTTTCCATACCATGATTTTCCCTATTACCTGACACCTGCCCTTCCCTGGACCACATGCTGCTGCCACTTTTGACATTTCAAGCATTCATTGAACATACCGCCCATTGCAAAATCAGTTCAGTTAACTAAAGCAGCAGAAAACTCATTTGCCCCAAAGAAGAAGAAATCACGTCCTACTGGGACAGCAAACTAAACTGGTTCAGAGAAAAGTGGTCAATGAGTTGTCACTGGGGAGGGAGTATGACTGCCCCTTACGGCAGCAAAAAGCCATTAGCTTAGCTCAGCTGCACGTGTGTGTGTCTGTTTTCTAAGGGCCTTTTCATTCATTTTAAAGAACATTTACATAGAGAAGTAAAGAAAAAGCAGTAAATCAAATCAAGCCCAAAAAGCTTCTAGAAGCTCTAATCAAAACACAGTTACACAGGTAATCATTGCTGCTGCCCCCAGATAGGCGAGAGCTTTCAGCTTAAGCCCTTGTCCTTGGTTTGCAGAACAGGAGAATGCACTAACTACTACTTTGCACTTAGCTCAAAACAACACACTAGGAGTTTGGTGGAGCACAGCTACTGAAATAAGGACTAAAAACTACCTTATACCATTAAGCTTCCTCTTTATAATGCACTGGGGCACCAGCTCTGCCTCTCCCCCTCTATATTTAGTAAACTCTGCAGTACTCAGAGTGAGACAGGTGTTTCCTATGTGTTAAGCTCTAGATACTTCTATGAAAAACTCCTCAAAAAAGTTCAGGTTCAAACCAGGAGAAGTGGTACTTTATAAAACAAAATGCTAATTGTTCCTCAAAGCTCTTCTACAATATAAACACACTCAATAGATGAAGCCATGATTAAATTGCTCTTTATGGAGCTAATGCCAGGGGGCTGTTCCACAGCCTAATACTGCAAGTTCTTTCCTCACAGGAAAAGGGAACCACCACCAAAAAGACAGAAGAGATGAGATTTTAAAATAAAACTCATTTTAGGAGTAAAACAAAATGAACCAAATGTAAAAGATATACATTGATTTGCGCAATATAGAATGTAACAGCGTGACTGAAAAAATAAGTGAAGAAAAATTGAAAATTTTAAACCATTAAAATGTAGTAGTACAAATACCATTAAAGTTTAGGGGCTTTTTAAGACATTTATTTTAGATTGATTTAAGGATCCTTTCTAAAACACAATGTCTTCCCCCCCCCCCCCCCCCATTTTTTTTTTTAGAAGGCATGAACATCCAAAAATCTCTTGGAAAAGGTCATATTAATAAGAAAGTTTAAAATATAGATATTCAGTGCCATTACTACCTAAAAGTCTTGCAACCAGTAAAAGATTTTTCCTAAGAACTGTGCAAAGAATCTGGACCTATAGGAATATAAATTTTATAATCCAAATTAATTCATAGATCAAAGAGATACTAATAAGCAAATATTATCAAGAAGTACACAGGAACACAATCTGAATGCTTGCTGAACAAAAAGATAAAGAAACACATAGATGTGGAGTTTAGAGATAAAAAACATCATTCCAATTAACTTGCCTGAATGAGTTAAAGCCCAGCCCCCAACATGTCTACATTTTCACATACATCAGCAGGGCAGTATTTCATTCTGTACCAATATTAAAGCACACTGCAATTAGCTGAATATAACACAAGCAGTAATGTTGCCATTTTCTTGCGTGTTTCCATCTCATTAAACTGCTTGCTTTCATTCCTGTTCATGCCAACACTTAAGCATGTACACAGAGCTTACCAATGCTAAAATGTTCTCTTGAATTGAAAGCTGGAAGCACTTTCCTGTCATTCTGTTAAAATCATTACAGAGAATTAAGCAGGATTTCAGCACAAAATATACATACATAAACATTTCACGTATATTTAAAAACTAGGCACATCTCATTGAAGAAACACCTATGGATACTAAAAACCACGCATGCATGCAGCCAAGTGAGAATGCACAAACTCAAACATCCAGAAAAGGGAGTGGAATCACCTAAGAAAGCTGCTGTAAGAATTATTCTGCCATTGCCCCCCTTGAAGGTTGCGCTCCAAATGGCCTGTGACAGCTATAGGGAGGTAATCAAATTATTCAGTCTAAAATAAGTTGCTCCTGCTACAGCAAGAAACTCTCTGTTTGAGAAAGGTGTATATGGGAATGGGACACAAAATGCAGAATGGCCTTGGAAAGTACAAGCAGAGTTACACGTTGCCATGAGGGAAATGGCCCAGATGGCTCTGACTTTAGATCCTGCAGTATTCAAATATAGCTCCCCCCTATTCCTCCTCACACAGCACTGTCAGTGCCAAGGTCAGATCAAGCTGTGGACAAAAGGCACCCATTTGAAGGACAAGATGAAAGTTTTGCCAGCGGATAGAGAAAAACACATGCTGGAGCACTTTAGGCCTTGTGAGGTTTACTGCAGTTGAGCCACCGTCCATAACTGGAGTTTAGAAAGGCTCCTGGATTCCGCTCCCACACTGAGCTAACACATCCCCCAGCTGTGCTTTCTCTTATGTTTGACTGGCTGAAAAAAATCCATCCTGTACTAACTTATCAGTCTTTAACCAGGTGATGACCAGAGTACTTTTCCTGATCAGTTTTGGACATGAATCAGTACCACAGATTGTGGGAGGCTTTCGTCTACAGGACTTTCCTCCTGCACAGAGGTATGGAGGCAGTAAGGAAAGGTGTTGCAGGTAATATTTCAGGTAAAGGTGGCATTCCCAAGGTGAGACAATGCAGGGAAGGACTGGATTCAATCCTTGCATTTATGATGGAGCAAATAGGGAGGTCACTTATTCTGGGGTTTTCCCACATGGTCAGGGACAGCATGTTATTTTATGGATGTCCAGCTTGAGGCATTAAGATGCAATTAACTGCTTAATACCTCAAAGTATGAACCGAATAAAATCAGGGTAAGAAATTAAAAGTAGGATACATCTAACCTGAGCTTTGGGTGCTCCTTGTTAAATAGAAACATTGTCATCATGGGTTTCTGTGCATAACCCTAGATGAAAGCCTTGGTTTGCACCAGCTTCGCTGCTTTAAAAGCTGTGAAATTTCTAAGACACAGGGTCCTGTCAACCTCCATTTAACAGAGGAAAGCCATCCAAGTGCCCCAATCACTTATGTGAAGGGGAGTAAGA
Organism: Falco cherrug; assembly: GCF_023634085.1. Lineage (NCBI taxonomy): Eukaryota > Metazoa > Chordata > Aves > Falconiformes > Falconidae > Falco > Falco cherrug. The sequence goes on from NC_073699.1 coordinate 68,593,459, forward strand.
AAAAGTGTATTAAGGAACTGATCCTTATTGCCAGCTAAGTGAGCTTTTAGGTGTTGCTTTTCAGATCCACTCTGTCTTCATGCTATGCCTCTGGGCAATAGCAGGCGCTCTCACCAGTCAGACACAATTGGAGCCTGCCCCCCAGCCTACAGCGCTTCAAAGACATATATTGAAATGAAAGGTTAGTATAGAAAGAAACATATATTTTTATGTGACACTAATGCTTTTAAACATTCACAGCAGTACTCCTGAAGTCCCATTTCAGCTGCTGACTGCATATTCATGATCATAAAGACATTCACTGTGGTTTTAGTTGTAAAATGTTCCTCAAAGTTCTAAAAGGTTTTCTTATAAATTCAGTTACACTATACAACAGATAATTTACATGATTTGCCTTTCTGCTAACTTATGAGGTGTTACTGCAAAAAACAAACTCATTGATCAGACCACTGTCCCTGACCCTTTTATAAGACCATTTTATCCTTCCACATAGCTCCTAATATAATACCAGAAACAATATGCAGCTGCCATCATCCAGATAAGGCAATGTTTTCCTGACCCTCAAAGACTTAGTTTGCTTGATAGGTTGATATTTCAATCAAGAAGATCTTTTTCCCCATGCTGGCCTGAAAATATATTTGATAAAGAGCTGTACAAACAACACATTTTGTCTTTATCCTCCTGGACTGTCCTTACAGAGTCTCCAAAACCCTGATCTAAGCTTCTATTCAAATAGTGAAGATGTTACAGATACAATAGCGCATGCTGCTGAATTACACTTTATAAACATTTTATTTGTTGATCTTCATACCCACTTCATTTTTGGCTCCATACACCTCAGGATTTGTCAGGCTGTGTGAAGTAATTGCAGATATGGAGAGATATGGAGACAACCAAGTTTCTACTAAGATAAGAAAGTCCTATGATTATGCTGTATGGACGTGGTCAGGAAATATGCTTCAACAGGCAACAATGCTGTAGATTTTCAGTCAATTACAGTCTAAGCTCTTGAAAGATAAGCTCAGAAAGCTGCTTAAAGATAGGTACTTGCTTTAGCATTTTCCTGCATGACGCTTCCTATCAGTTTCCCCTATCTGTTAAATGGAGGGGACATAATTTCCTTATAGAGTTACAAGGGTGATTTTTTTTAAGACTGGGTCTTGTTTATATGATCATTTCATGTTTCTTTAGCTAAATTGCGGGTATACAAGTTATTTCCATGCCTTTTAAGACTACTACATCCCACTTGCATTCAGAAGATTATCGTTGTGTAGATAACTGGATTCTAACAAATATGGTCGCATAATTTCTTCATAAACCAAAGCATAGGGTCTCCATTTTCAAGAAGGAACTTAAGTCTTCAGATTATTAAGCCAATGTTGTTTAAAAAGCTATGAGTAGGTGCTCTTTTAAGGCTCACTTCCTCTCATCCTATCTCAGAATGTCCTCTAAAGTTCTTAAAATTCTATTATCCTATTAGACTCTGCAGGAAAATTTTAGCACTGAAATGCTTGGATGTGACATGTTTTTACAACAGGTATGAATCTGGACTGCATTTGGACTAGCACCTTTGCCACATCTACAAATATGAGTTCACATATACAGATGCATAGAGTTTATCGATATGTCAAAGGTATGCATGTGCAATAATACACATACATGAATTAAATTATTGTCCCAGATTGTCCCAGTGGATAAGAAGCAAGGAGGTAGCTTCATTTCAGATTTTGACATCACAGCTGGAATTGTGAGGAAAATCTGTGACAGTGCAGATGATTCTGAGTTCATACCTTTCCAGCTTACATACTAATTATGAGCTGAGATCTTCAACTATTAAAACATGACCAAGTAGCTCATCACAGATTTAATCTTACATTTCAAAAGTCCAAGCAACATTATTTACAGGTATAAATTCAAAAATGTACTTCCCGAGTCTTTCTGCTCTTTATAGAGGGACATTATAAACACATACAGTTTCTGTAGCAGATTCACATCTGAGCTATCCATGTATACCCCTTCTATTTGTTATTGTGCCCATTAATCCAAAGCAAAGGAACACCAGAGAAGGAGGACCTGGGCCATTGGTCCTCCAAAATCACATGCATGGAACTGATTTTTCATACTGAGAGGCTCTGGAGAACCTGTTTCATCTGCATAACACTTTTCATCAACCAAAACCAAACAAAATTTATAATGAACTACATACAGATATTTGCTACAGGAACAGGCCAGGAAAGATCACAGGCACTGCTGTGCCTTACACCCCTGCAGTAGAACAAGAAAAACTATGGTCCAAATCTGAAGTTAACCAAGGAAAACTATTAACCCAGGGTAAGAGCAATGACGTCTTAAAACAGGATTTGCTTTGCTAAAGACAGGCATCCTTGACACCCAGTATTTGTGTCATAAACCTGTATATTACAGAGCATCCACATTAAACTGCTATAAATGAGGCGGCTGCATGCTCTTCCTTCCCATCCCATTTATCGTCTACTGTTTAAAGACCACATCCCTTAGATGTTGGATATTTTGCTTTCAATATTTGGTTGAATTTACTTTTCATTGTGCTACTACTCATAAGAAATCTACCTGCAGGTTTTCACTCTCATTGTTCTTCTCACATTTTTGTGTGCGAAAGGCTAAAAAAAAGCTAAATAATTTCTCAGGCCCTGATATGCAGTCACTTCTGAGGTTGAACAATAGCTCAATGTACTCACAGTACATTTCTGCACATTAATGTAGTCTGAGCTAAAAAAAAATCCCCAAAACAAACTTTAATTGCAGAAAAAAACAGTTATGCATGACATCATTATTCATAAATAATGCTCTGAGAAGGTAACAACACCAGTTTTACATCATCTAAGTGACTCTCACTAGATAACACAATTCTACAACAATGTGGCAAAACTTGCCATTGTCTGCTCTATTTCAACTGGAAAAGTCCACTTTGCTCAAACTTTGATTGTTTTTTGATCTGTGAACTTTCCACTTTTCTCTGCTGTGGATATATGGATCTGTCTGGATATTTATAAGGAAGGAGAGATATACATGCATCATAAAATTAGCTCATATCTGAAGCCTGACACAGATATTATGGTTTATATTAAAAAACCAGTATATCATGGAAAATGATGTGTCACCATTGATGTATAACAGCCAAATGATGAAATGCTTGAATTCAAGCAGTAAAGGAATTTTGGCTTGCCATAGGTTCTACAAAACATAACTGCTTCACCTCTGTCCCTCAACTTCATTTTTTATATTTCATGCTAGCAAAAAAGCAAAATTCTCTAGCTTTATTTTTCCACTGATACTATTGGGCTATTCTATAACCCAAATCCTGCAGCTTTAGGTCCAGCAATGTGTACAACCAGTATAAGGAATGTTGGATTTTATCATGACGTTATATGAGACATAAAGTGATATGTCATAAGTGATAAGAGAAACATCATGAATAGGATATACAAAGAAGATTATCCTTCCCTGCAGATACAGAGATCCTGAATCTCTGGTCAGTGGTGAGGGATTAAAGTACACTATCTTCCAAAAAATGCCAGCTTAAGTAATGGTACCGCTGTACAATAAAGAAAATATGTTCCTGAAACCGTAACTGTTCCTCTGTTTAACTGATTGTCTCTATATCAGTTCAAGTAAAAAGTAAATATTGCAGTATAGGTAAATTGTATCAGTCCAATAAAAATGTATTATTAAATACATATATGCTAAAAAATGAAGAATATCTTATTTGGTTTAAGCTATTGTGAAATCAGTCTCTACCAAGCAGACAATACAGTATATTAAATTAATTTTAGGATGTTAGGGGGACTTTATATTGAAAGGGAAATAAAATGCCTTACTAAAAATTTATCATGCTTTATTTTTAATTATCATTATAAATATACCTATCTTGCTAAAGTGATTTATATAGAATATATATATATAATACTTATCTATAATACTAATGTACTGAAATCAGAACTATGATGAATAAAAGTGGACCAAAATCACACATAACAATTGGAGTTGTGAATGCTGCACTGAAATTAAAAAAAACGAACACAAACAAACAAAAACCTAACCATACTGCGGGCATCTTGGATATGTCTTATTTTCTAGGATAAAGGGAAAAATTGTGGCACAGCTCACTTGAGATATTAACCCCAGAAAGTAGTTAGCTGCCCAAGCCAATGGTAGTGGGCAAGTCCTGACAACGTTACTTTTTTTTTTTTTTTTAATTGCAACCTAAACTAACTAAATGTTCCTCACATCTTGCTGTAAAAAATAGTTAAGAAGAAAAACCAAAATTGTCTCAAAATTCAATTCTTCCTTGCCTTCCCTCATATTCTAGAAACTTCACTTAAAACTGCAGTTTTGCTACTGTTGTCTAAGAATGGTCTGCGTATTCATACAAACACCAAGGCAGTCCTGTTATCATCCTTCTTGAGTATTATTATTTCAAGAATGCTTTGCAATATGTTGATGATACTGATTTTTTTTCTGCACTGCAAAATACATCCTTTTGTCCAGGTAATTGACTAGAGTCACCCATTCAGAGGGAATATAAATTAAGAAGGAATAAAGAGCACCAAGTAAACCTGCCAAATTCCACTTCGCTAAATTCAACAAACAGTACACTCCAGCATTATCCAGTTACATTCCCTGATCTAAAAACAAAATTTTTATTATGTGGTGTTTCCCAGATATTTTTTTTAATTTCTAATTTAGAGATATCAGGTTGAACACACTGAAATATTTATATAGGATGAGCCCCTTCCAGAGCACATGAACGACTTTGAGGTCCTTTTGCTGGAAAGAAGCAACCCTTTATATTCATTGTACATTCAGATGCTCTTTTTTCTTGTCATCTCCTTCACTCTTTTCATGTTTTGCCTCTTCTGTTCAGATTCTTTTGTACGTTCTTTCTAATCATTAGAGTATTAAAACATTCCCTAGTCATAAACAACTTTGTAAGCAGTGCTACTCACTTGTAGGGCAGAATCTAGGATTGAAAATGAGCCAGAAGAAACACTCTTGGAAATTATGAGAGTTTTCAATTATCAAAATAATAGGTCTTTTTTTTATTAACATATGTCCTCTTACAAGCCTCTTTTCTGGAACAGTCAGAAAAGTTATGCCAAAGCCCCAAATGAGGGATGCCCTGCAGGGACTAAGGGAACAGTTTTCGGCATTGTGTTCTCAAATTATTTTTTGTTGCTAAACTGAACAGAACTTCCCTATTGCAGTGTTGACCTTCTTCTGTGGACGGATGTGCATTTGTATCAAATAGTGCTAGATAAGAACATGGCTACTAAAGAGATCATTCATGCCATTTTACCACAGATGAGTCTGAATTTCTTTTTACACAAGTGAAAAGCTAGAGCTGCATAACACTTCTATACACGTAGTATAAATATTTGGAAGTCATCGTCTTTCACATGTTGATACACAGGGTAGAAAGGAAAAAAGTGGAAAGATTAAAAGGTTGGTTCTCCTCAGCATAAGTAACCAGAAAGCACAACACCAGGACACAGTGAGGAGTCCAGCCAGCAAAAGAGAGCTGCTGGTAACAGCTCCTATATCAAATATGTTACTGGCATGGGCACCAAGGAGAGCCTAGCAGAAAGCTGAGATACTAATTTTTTCCCCTCTTTCCAGGAAGAAGTTTAAAAAACCTCAATGAACAACCCAGCATTTATTCACATGGAAAGACTACTGGAGCAGAATCAAACCTGGTACAAAGAGTTGGATTTGACCCTCAGTTCTGAAAGTCCTTTATGCAGAACTTCCACACATATCAAATCATGGTTTGAAAAGATACACAAGGTTTGAAGAACAAGACTTGAGACTGGACTGCCTTGTTTATAAAATAACCCACTTCAGAAAAGCCAAGTGGAATTTGTTGCTTACATGGGTTTTTCACAAACAGGATGTTGCTCAGATGCTGCTAAACAGTAATGTTGCAATTCATCAATTAAAAGGAGTTGGTGCCATCAACCTGAGTGTTATTTTGAAATGCATGAGCAGCCGCTGTGCTCTAGTTGATTACAGAAGCTGACGTTCTTGCCACCATATTGACTCTCCAGTTACAGCATTTCAGCCTTAAGTGAATATTGAGTCATTTCTCAGGAACTGCAAGGAACAGCTAAGCAGATGCGCTCAGTCAGCCTTGTCAGCTTTTCCCTTGCGCAAATCCAAATCTATCAAAGTTTGATTAGCACTGTAGAGAAAAAAGACCATCTGCCAACAAACCAGATGCATGTCCTGTTGCAAAAACAGGAGCAAAGCGCTGTGTTATATACCTGCACTGCTGAAATATAAAGGAAGCAGGAAGTTGTTCTTTCTCTCAAACAAATGTGTGCCCTAAATAATATGGCAAACTATGAAACTGACATAGCAAAGGTGGAATCACACAGTCAGAGCACATTTTCTTACAGTCCGTTTTTGCTGTATGTAAAATACAGCAAGTACGGCTGTTGTATCCAGTTTTCAAATCAGATTAAGGAAATCCATTATTCACTGGATAAAATGACCATGATTATTTTTCTAGGTAATCTTAAACAATTTAGATTAAATTCCTGAGCCTGTGTCTGCTTAAATTCCTGTGGAGACTTCTGGAACACACTTTATAGCCATATGCTTAAGTGGATGATGTAAGGTCACGCTCAGTAGAATCCTTCAATGAATGAAAGAAAACATCTTTTCACAACTCTTGATGCTTCTAAAACACTGGTTTGGGGTAGACAAGAGAAAGAGGCCCTCCCATCAATTTTATTTCTGTATATCCAACAGCCATTGCTCCAAAAAAACTATTAGCAAAACATAGAAACTGGAGTGATATTTCATTCAGGTCTGCAATATCTATTACTTCATGAAATAAATGACCCTGAGAAATGTCAGTTTATACATTTTAAAACAAGTTTTAATTTAGACCTGTTGTCACAGTACAGAGCAATATCATAATTAATGATGTGAAACTGATAGCTAAGATGTCATTACACAAGGGAATGTCACAGTGAATCAAGTTAAACTAGCTACTAAAAAAATTCAGCACTGGAATATTAGTTTTTATACACACAGTATATCAAATAAATCTTTGGCAAGATACAAAAATGGGTATGGATTAAATACGATATGAGATTAGCAGATTTGCTACAAAGCTGGCCCAGAATCTCAAAATGCCAGCAAATCCAGGCCTATGGGTAAGTCAGGCCATTTATTTTCCAAGCTAAACTACTTCTGTTACACTTATCATTCTTTTGAATACCATTTACAAGAGTCTTTCTGTCAGAGCTAAAGGCAATGTTAATTCATCAGAGATCTGATGTCATTTCTAAGGCTGCGTGTCTCCTGCAGATGTGTTTACAAGCATTTCTAGGAAGTGCTCTGAGCTGCTCAAAACACCTCTATCCTGTTACCAGTTAGCTTTTTCTAAATTAAATTAGCACTACACACCTAAAAATCAGGTGTAAAATCAAATTAGCATTTACACCAGATTAAAAAATACTTCCAGGTTTTGTTTTTCATTATACAAATACACTTGTTAGCAGCAGAAGTTATTTCTCATCTCAATATTCATGAACAATACAAAGTTTTAAGAGACCATAACATAATTGAAACTGTGCAATGGACTGCAAGTATGGTATCTACCAGAACTGCTTAAGAGCCACATAGTCCATTCCCCTTGTGGCCCTGTCCTTGGGGTTCATATGGGTAGGTACGAGGTGTCTGGGCACACCTAGCCAATAAAATTCCCAGCCCTAGGGGCAGAGGTGGAATTTACACTGGGAATCTGAGCTACTGCTTAAAAATAATTTGCAGCTTACCTTTATTCCAGAACCAGTATATCTTCACTCAAACAGTACACATTATTCATTGACTGACTCAAACAGAACAAGTCATTTAAAAAGAAACAGCTACAAAACCTCCCAAGTTTTCCTTATTGTATATGCATTAGCTTATGGCAGGAGACAATTACCTGTCTGCTACTAGCATGTTCTGATGCATAGCCCTTTTCATTTCAACAAATGAGGACATATAAGAGCTACTGCTGATATTGTATGTCAGCGATTTTTTTGTTCCATTTTGTAGATGGATTTATTTTTTTCTTTTAATAATCCTCCTTTATTAATCTTCTCTTGTTTAAACTTTATTTGAACTCTTGAATCTAATTGAGCTCTCCCTTGGGGTGAATGCAGAACAAGTCAAGAGCTTATAGGTAAAGATTAAGGGGCCGGCGAACATGGGGGACACTGTTGGTATTTGTTGCAGGCCACCTGGTCAGGAAAATGAAGTCAATGAGGACTTCTACAGACAACTGGAAGTATCCTCACAGTCACAGAACCTGGTTCTTATGGGGGACTTCAACCTCCCCGATATCTGCTGGAAAGACAACACAGCCAGGCACACACAGTCCAGAAGGTTCCTGCAGACCATTGATCATAAATTTTTGATGCAGGTGTAGAGGAACTAATGAGGCAAAGTGAACTCCTGGATCAAAAACAAAGGACTGTTTGGGGATGTGAGTGTTGGGGGCAGCCCTGGCTGTAGTGACCATGAGATGGCAGAGTTCAGGATCCTCCGTTGAGGAAGCAGGGCAACAGGTAGGACTGCAACCCTGGATTTCAGAAGAGCTAACATTGGCCTCTTCAAGGACCTGCTTGGAGGAATCCCATGGGTTATGGCTCTAGAAGGTAGGGGGGTCCAAGACTGCTAGCTAATATTGAAGCATCTCTGCCTCCAAGCTCAAAGTAAGTGTATCCCTATGAGTAAGAAATGAAGCAAAGAGGCCAGGAGGCCTGCATGGACAAGCAAGGAGATTCTGGCAAACCTCAAACAGAAGAAGGAAGTTTATGGGATGTGGAAAAAGGAGGAATATAGGGATGTTGTTAGAACATACAGGGAAGCGATAAGGAAGGATAAGGTCCATTTGGAATTCAATCTGGTGACGAAGGTCAAGGACAGCAAGAAGACCTTCTTCAAGTACATCCGAAGTAACAGGATGACTAGGGAAAATGTGGGTTTGCTGCTGAATGAGGTGGATGCCCTGGTGATGAAGGACACAGAGAAGGCGAAGTTACCGAATGCCTTCTTTGTGTCAGTCTTTACTACCAAGGCCAGCTCTCAGGAATCCCACACCCTGGAGGCAAGAGGGGAAGTCTGGAGAAAGGCAGTCTTCCCCTTGGTTGAGGAGGTTCACATTAGAGATCACTTAAGCAAACTTGACACCCACTGATCCTTGGGCCCAATGGGGTGCAACCCCAAGTGCTAGGGGAGCTGGTAGACCTTATTGCTAAGCCACTCTCCATCACCTTTGAAAGGTCATGGAGGACAGGAGAAGTGCCTGAGGACTGCAGGAAAGCCAATGTTACTCCAGTCTTCAAAAAGGGCAAGAAAGAGGACCCAGGAAACTACAGGCCAGTCAGCCTTACCTCCATTCCTGGAAAGGTGCTGGAACAGCTCAGCCTGGAGGTCATCTTGAAGCATGTGGAGGAAGAGAAAGTCATCAGGAACAGTCAACATGGATTCACCAAGGGGAAATCATATCTGATAGCCTTCTATGATGGAAGGACTGGCTAGGTAGATGAAGGGAAAGCCAGCAGTGTGGCCTGGTGGCCAAGAAAGCCCATGGGATCCGGGGGTGCATTACAAGGAATGTGGCCAGCATGTTGATGGAGGTGATTCTTCCCCTCTACTCTGCCCTGGTGAGGCCACATCTGGAGTGCTGTGTCCACTTCTGAGCTTTATAGTTCAAGAGAGACAGGGGACTACTGAAAAGGTTCCAGTGAAGGGCTACAAAGATGATAAGGGGACTGGAACATTTCCCTTGTGAGGAAAGGCTGAGAGAGCTGGGCTTGTTTAGCCTGGGGAAGAGAAGACTGAGAGGGGATCTTACCATTGCATACAATTATCTTCAAGGGGAGTGTCAAGAGGATGGATCCAGGCTCTTTTCAGTGGTGCCCAGTGACAGGACAAGGAACAATGGACACACACTGCAACACAGAAGAAGTTCCATCTGGATATGAGGAAGAATTTCTTTACCTTGAGGGTGACAGAGCACTGGAACAGGTTGCCTAGAGAGGTTGTGGAGTCTCCTTCTCTGGAGACATTCAAAATGGATCTGGACATGACTCTGTGCAACCTGCTGTGGGTGAAACTTTAGCAGGGTGTTGCACTAGATGATCTCCAGAGGTCCCTTCTAACCCTGACTATTCTGTGATTTTGTGGTTCAATTTTTTCCCCTTAAATAAGGACTGTGCTCCTGTGGACGTTATCTCTAACCACTCATGCTTATAAATTTTGTACCGTGAGACACTGCAGCTACTGGAAGGTCTGACTGCAGCCTGGGGGTATACCCAGGCTCATTTTGAACTGTTTTTCTCCAACAGTAACTCCCATGAGGATTCAGCCCCATGGGCTTTCTCCTGTGCCTCCCCTCAGATATATACAAATTTTTCCATATGCTTATATTTAGAAGCCCACACTGCTACCACTGCAATCATCAGTCTCTTTAACCAGGAAAAGCTATTAGCTGCAAGATCATGCATACAACAGTCCCTTCTCCACTGCAGTATAGATTCACCTTTAGGTAGTATAAATACTTAAACAGGATGTTTTGGGAGCACCCTTACAGGGAGTGCATTCTCTGCCTCTCTCTTCACAACTAGATGCTTGACTTTCCTCTCATGTAACCCTGGCTATCTGCATCTTACACCCAATGTCTATCTAATGAGATCTTTCGTATATGCACTCACACAGGCATGTCTTCAAGGACCAGATTTATACTGCTTGCTGAGGACTTCTGGCTCAGGAAATACCTGAGAGAGTCCATCAGCTCCATATCGGCCTTTCCTACCTTGACACACAGTTCAACACCTGAGTCAGTAATGTGATCATGACTTTGTGGGGAATATTTGTACAAGTCATGCTAATGAAATGTACAACACTGCTGAGTGGTGGTATATCAGTAACTGTACAAATAGATGTCCCCTTTTTTTGTTGTTGTTAAAGAAAGTATTTTTTCTGCATTAACTGCATTTTGTTATTGTCAAGAACTTCAACCTAGGTACTACTTATGCAGTCCTGTAGACTACTGAGAAGAGAGGAGAAAAAAGTATACCCTTATGCTTTTATTTCTAGTCAGTTTTTAATGTTTTCATAGGCCTTGACAGATGTTACTGTTATACAAAGATAAGGTAAGAATGCACAACGTTTCATGCTGTGCATGCTGTCTCAGGTCACTAGTTACCTAACTTGTACCCACTTGCATTACAGGGTGTTTTCTCTTGTTCTTGCTCTTTATAAGAACCAGCAGTTAAAATCACCTTGGCTCTGATTTTAGAATACTAGCACCAAAGGAGAGACATAAAGAAAGGCAAGAGGATGGGATACAGCAACACATCACCATTAGTATTGTCTGTAGGGAAGACTTGATGGACTACTGTTTTGCTTTTACCACTACAAATACAGGAAATTTGCATTTGTAGGAAAAGGACACACCCAAAGTGTAAGGCATACCCTCTGAGTTCACAGGTAAGATGCTAACCTCCTCTGATGTTCCCTTTCATACCCCACAGTCCTTATTCTTTAGGGATGTAAGGACAGGTTGAAGCCATTACTTCATTCTTATTTCCCTCCTGTCTAACATTTTACCCAGGTGGGGGTGGGAGTAGTTGGGAAGTGAGTGGCAAGAGGCATGTGCCTTGATTTACACTGAAATAATTTTCATTACTTAAAGCAGTGCTGGACAAATACTGGCCAGGCAGGCTCTTAAGGTTGATTATTAATTCTGTACCTAAAATGTCTTACTATGGGACAGGAAAATGTAATCTCAACTCCATTTTTACAACATGAGGGAAGGCAGAAAACAAGGAACCTCACTGCTCATTGCAATAAAGATGGCACAGTCTCACAAATTCAGCAACATTTCTAGGGCATGCCAGGCATAGTGGGTCATAAAAGTGTGCCACGTATTATGCAGTATGCCTTTTCCTCGAGTACCTTAAAATTATCAGATCTAGCAAAGGGTAAACAAAGGGTCACTTGGTTGAAGTGTCTAGATGAAAATGAGGTAGGTCACCATGCCTATCTGAAGACATTTATGGTAAAATACTGACAGTACAATTTTGAAGGTGGGTGAGGGAAAGGAAGTGAACAAATCCCCTTTGAACCTGAATGTTACTGTATTCAAATACCCAAGAGAACATGGTCAGTGTCTAGAGGTCTTCTTTCTGCCAACCACTGCAAACTGGAAAAGGCTCATTCTCCTTGTATGCTAAGAGGCAGAAGGTATGAGGAAATATTTAATAGTTATAAAATAAATAAGGATTAAAATAATATTGTATCAAAACCTCAACTATTTCAAAGTGCCTTTGCTAGTCAAAAAAGGCAAGTTTGAATAACACTCTAAAAAAACCCCCGAAACAACCAAACACCAAAAAACCTCAGGAAACCATACCAGGAGAAAAAGTGAGCACTTACTGGAGTATGTGGCAGGTATATTATTAATGTTTGTAAATAGTTCTGTAGCCCCAGCACTCTGGTAGGCAGTTTACAGACAGGCGGAATGACAAGATCTGTGCTGTGAAGAGCCTCCAGTCTCAGCTGACAGTTATACAAAAAGAGACAAGGAAATGGAATAACAAGGAGGTGTGAGGATACACATTTTCATTAAGTACTTCTTCAAGAAATAGGAGAAGCCCAAATAGCAATTAATGGCTGCAGGAAAAGTCCTTCCCTACCCCCTCTCCACAGTTTTTGTGTCTCATTGTTACACCAAAACACTCCTCCTGCATCACATTCTCCTCTCCCTCCCAGAATCACAAAATGCTTGGAAGGGACCCCTGGAAGTCATCTGGTTCAACCCCTAAACCTACCTCTGAGCAAATTTGACTTACTAGAATGTCTAAAAACTACTTAAAAAACCAAACGAACAGTTTGTTACTGTCTTAATGAGTTAGATCAGGTCCCAAAAGGGATCACTGAGGTCAGATCTCATGTAAGGGTGTGACCCCACAACTGGGAGAGAAGAAACAGGAGCAAGATGACTCTCTCTGAAGGCAGCAAGCCATTACTTGAGTTCAGCTGTACACATAGCTGAACTCTATTCCACCCTCTCTGTTCCAATGCCTTATGGAATACTGCTTCATTATCTTTAATTTTTGATAAATTTTTTGCTTGCCAGTAAACTAGCGGAGTAGGTGCAGAGAGGTAGTATGCTTTCAGGAGCATTTTTATTCTGCTTTGCCTTAGGAACTCTGTCAACGGAAACATCTCAGCTACATTTACTGAGGCTGCCAAGAGGGCTGAAAAGGAGAGATTCAAGAGCCATGAGATTTGTCCCCCTAAATCTCATAGGTATTTCCAAAAACCCTGTTGTGGGATTCTTGAGCTTATTTTCCCCTAGCACACATTTTTACATCTAACCTCACTGCTCTTCGAGTGACCTCAGTAGAGGCACTTCAAAGGATTTGTTCTGGTGTTGTGATTCTGATGTAGCCAAACCATGAGGGATTTCACTGAAAGCCAAGCCAAAGTAGGTGCTACAGCATTTGATACCACGTAACTCCACTGGCTTCCATGAGGGTTTCTTTCCTTTTGATTCCTTTGCTTTAAAGATGTGTGTGTGTTTGGTGAGTGTTTGTTGTTATTGTTTTAATCAATTCCGACTACTATCTTCCTTTTCCCATAAATAAAATATATTTTGAAGGAAGTGGAGTTCTAGGTAAGTAAATTTTATTCTGCCTTGTCCCTGATTCAACATTTGTTTTCCCTTTCTTTTAAGAGCATAACACTGGGCTCTCAATTCCATTTGCAAGCCAATCTGACAAGTGCTGGTTCTTACCCTTTCCCAGACAGGTGGCCAGCTGGGAGATTTTGCAGCATTAGTGCCTAACTCATTTAGAATTCCTGCAAGACTGAAGGATTTCTGGGAGGGGACTCAATCTCTATGACCTCCCACTGCACTTTGCTTTGCTGTTAATGACTCCACCATCAGTCCCTGAAATGCAGTTTTATGTAATCTTCACTGTGTAAAAGAAATTACAAGTATTCTGCCTGTTACTCTACTTCTGCAATCAAGTTACAATGTCATTTATACTCCAAACAAGTATTTGCATCTGCCTTTATCTATGTATACCTATGTATGTGTGTGTACACATATATATTTTTTAATATGTACCTATGGACTGAAAAGACAACTCAGTTAATAGACTATGATACCGGCTTCAGAAACTTATCCAAAGAACACTAAAGCAGCCATGCATCCAGTAATATATAAGGGGAAGGTCAAATCTGAGTTGAGTATATTCACATTTTATTCAGCGTGTCACATATGTTAATTTATAATAATCCTAAAAGCACGAGATAAGAATGACAGTAGTGGCTTGGATGGATACTGCACTGACCTCTGGCTCCTGCTTTGATAGGTCTCAATTATAAACTATGCACTGTAAGTTCTGGAGGCTTCAGCTGCAGCTGTTTAAAAATTATGGCTCCTCTTGAAATTACCACAAGTCCTTTGCAGAGTCATAGAATCATTTAGGTTGGAAAACACCTTCAAGGTCACCAAGTCCAACCATTAACCTAGCACTGCAAAATCCATGACTAAACCACATCCCTAAGTTGCAGAAGGGATCACATCGGTGCCTCAGACACCTCCAGCATCTAGAGCGCATTGTCACCTGACACGAGGTCACCACGACCATACAACCACTGCAGACTTTAAATTGGAGCAGCTGAAAACTGGGTACATATTACTTCAGCTGCTCCTGCCAGAGAGATGGTAGTCTTCGCTGAGTTGTTTGTCTTAAACTACCACAGCTAGACTTCTCCAATTGCAGGAAAATTGACTGCAGTTTTTGGTGATGTTACTTCATAGTGGGTGACTTGAGATACTCAGCTCTGTCAAATGCATGCCTTCAATTAAGAACACCAGTGGATTCCACAAAAAAAAAAAAAAAAAATAATGATAACATGTATGACAACTATGCCATATTTTAGATATTTTCCCTTTTGAAAGCAAACATTGGAAAGTCTCCTCTGACAGAAGAGTTCAGGGGTCAAATAGGAACATCCCTTCCCAAAAGCTTCACATATGCCTTTCTTGTGTGCATTACCCTTTAGAAACACTGAGCAGAGTCTTGTATGCAGCTGTCAGAGGTGAAACTGGCGCCACCTGAGAAAAGCTGGAGAGGAATTGAAAGAGCAGTGGATGTCAGGTGTAGTCTGTGAAGGAAAAAGCAAGTGACAGAGGAAGAAATGAGAAAGCATCAATGGGAATAAGCATAAGTCGGCAAGGAAGAACAAGCTGTCAGAGGCTGATATATAGATTGTGAATGCTGGTATTTCCACTAGCTTCACTGTCATAAATCATGAACGGTAAGCAAAAATGGCTCCCTCTCAGATACTGGCAACTACTTAATTTCAGAAATCCAGACCAGTGCTAACAGCAAAGAAAGCAAACTCACCCTCAAGCCAAGCATTACATGCTTATTCCAGCCACCTCCTTTCACAAGGCGGAAAAAAATGACATCTGTCTTGAGTTCAAGAGTCTGACAGTCACACTTAAATGGTTGCAAGAAATACACTGTGCAGTTAAAGCTGCAAAGGAAATATGAGGATTATTGTGCAGCTTTGGATCAGCAGTGGTGAGGGCAATGGTAGCACAAGTAAATGTCTGCTTTGGCCTTTCACAAACCTAACAAAGAAAGGAAAGAGAAAGAGCCTCTTGCCTTTATGGAAAAGCATGGCTAGAGGAAAAGGATCACTACTCAGGAGACAGCAATAAAAAATTGTTCATAATATAAATTGGTAATTGAAGAGCTACTGCTTAATCCTGTTTATAGGTTTAATAGCTTCTAAGGGAAATTAAATAAGTTAGTGAGGTTTAGCATTCCTCTGAGAGATGAGTCTATGTATAACCTTGTATTTCATAATTAAAAATCTCTTTGATCTGTAAGACTTTGAAAACTGATTACAGCAAATTACGATCTGAACAACCAATCACTTGATGCTATGAATAATGCAGGAAAACCTCAAGACCAGATTTAGCATGTCTGGATAGTCTACTGAGGATGTGGGGCAATGGAGGTCTTAGCTGCATAGATGAGAAGCACATGCTATTGAAGAACAGGAGTAATGTCATCTTCTGCTTCCACTTTTTCCTCATTAGCACTATCCACAGAGTAGCAAAATGTAAATAATTTTAGCAATAATGTGAATGGTATAATAATAATAAAAGAATCTTTAATCCCTGAACTGGGCTGAATGTCTAAAGAAAAAAAATTCCCAGAAAATGAAGACCAAAAAAATAGTAAAATCCACAAATGGGATTAGATTAAATAGGTTAAATGAACCGGCCTTATTGTGGCTCAGAAGTTAAAGGGTTAAAGGAAAGGCAGTGCAAATAAAATAATAGCTCAGCCTAGGACAGACTGACATGAGCTATTTTTACTTCAGTAACAAATTGTATTAATTTATTTAGATTAAATATTGGATATGTTAATTCAGTAACTGCGACAGACATAAACAAATATAGGTATAAAGTCAAAAGCGCATTAATATTTAGACATAAAAGTCTTGAATCTCTGCCTTGTTCCCCCTTATCACCCCTCTTCCAGAAATAAATCCCTTTTTTCCAGAAAATAATATTTCAAATTAACAAGCAGGGAATTTGCCATTAAGGTCATAAAGTCAAAAATGAACCAAGGGAAACAAAGTCGAATACAGAAAAGGGAGTTTCAAAGGCAGTAGCAATATGAAACTATTTTGAAGAAAGAACATCTCAATAATACACCATGTCAAGGAAAGCATTAATTTTTACATCTCAGGCCATTCTGAACTCTACCAAGATATCAGCTGTCCCTTATATTCAAACCCTATTCACACAGAAAATACCATATTCTCAGCTTTTTCCCCATTATTAAGCTATTCCAAATCGAAGTGCTATGCCAAAATTTGCTCCATAGAGGGAAATAATAAAATGAATTTACTTCGTTCAGTCTTCTTTTCATCCCTGGGTAGTCTTCCTATGAACCTTCATAAGAGTGTATGCTACAAATCCAAGCTTTTCACAAAGACATGCATAGATAATCAAGACAAGGTGTGAAAAGTTTAGCATGGGAATTACATCTTTATCAGCTTTACTTGATTTTGATTCTTAAACAGGTTCTATTTAAGGATGTGTTATGGTTTAACTCCAGCTGGCAACTAAGCACTACACAGCTGCTCGCTCACTCTTCCTCCAGCAGCATGGGAAAAAAGAGTCAGAAGGGTAAAAGTGAGAAAACTTATGGGCTGAGATAAACAGTTTAATAATTGAAATAAAATATAATAATAAAAACAATAATAATGATACTGTAACAAAAAGGAAAATAACTAGGAGAGAGAAATAAAACCCAAGAAAGACAACTGATGCACATGAAAACAATTGCTCACCACCAACTGACAGGTTCCCAGCCAGTGCCCAAGCAGCAGTCTCCTGGCCAACCTTCCAACATAGTTTTATTGCTGAGCACAGCACCATATGGTACGGAATATCCCTTTGGCTCGCTGTCCCAGCTGTGTTCCCTCCCAACTTCTTGCGCACCCCCAGCCTGCTCACTGGTGGGGTGGGGGGTGAGGAGCAGACAAGGCCTTGGCTCTGTGTAAGCACTGCTTGGCAATAACAAAACCATCCCTGTGTTATTAACACTGTTTTAGTCACAAATCCAAAGCATAGCCCCATACTACCTACTACGAAGAAAATTAACTCTATTAAATACAGCCAAAACCAGCACAGGATATTTGTAAGTATTTTTTCTCTACAAAGGTGAAACCCTGAAAGGTAAGCTCTTTGATCTTAGACCTAGCTCCTAAAGAGAATGCTTGATGAAACACCTTCTTTGTAAGCGATGTGAGACCATTGGTTGTTGGAATATAGCTCAAAATTTGTCAACAGTTGAATGTTGATGGACTTTAATTTGTAATAGATTTTTCATGAAGTTACTTTTATGGAAATTCAACAGAATTTTCACTAATTTTTTAGCATAGAGAGTATCACAAGTTTTGGTGTGGGTTTTTTGGTGGGTTTTTTTTGTTTATTTGTTTTTTCATTTAGAAAACCTCACGCGCTTGTATAACTACTTAACTTCTGGAAGGTTTCAAATTCATCCAACACATGTTCCAAAGTATGAATTTACATTTGGATAATACAAATCATCCTATTTAATCCCATTTGTTGGGCCAAGAGCACATTTTTATTTCAGTGCAACTAGTAAAGGTAAAATAAGCAGGAGACATATGCCTGTCTTAACAAACCAAAGACGAAAATTCACCTCCATGTTTTCTTCAATAGGATTTTATACTTGGAGAAGTTCAATTGCCTCTCTCAAAGGAAACATATACCTTTGTAGTGAAGATGTAACTATTTTATTAAGCAGTTCAGCTTGTAAAAAAAGTTTCATAATCTCTACAGTAGCTTATACATAATGAGTCAGAAATCTCTGTACAAATCATTTCAGTGTTGATTCCAAAAATAATGCCAGATAAAGATCTTTCAGAGCTCTCTACTATTCTTTCTCCCTCCCTCAACCAAGCCTAACATTTTTTTTATTATTTCTAATGACTCAACTCTATACATTAAATACATTCCATAAAATAATATCTGTAACATTAAAAATTACTTACTGAAGACAGTATGACTTTTTACTGACTAAGTTTCTGAAACAAAGGTATCCTTTTACATTCCTCCAGCATCACAGGAGGTCATGAAATAGGTATTACATGAAACTGTTAGTCACAAAACATCTACTTCAACCAAAACCACCACACACCATCCTCTACCTAGTATCCTATCCCATGGCCATGTAATCAGCACCAAATGTAACACTGCATTCTATCTAGCAGGGAAACTAATATGAACTACAGGTAATTTTGGTCAAGCCTGGTAAATCATATCCTGTATTCACCAATTACAGGAATATTCTGCATACGTAGCTAGAATTTTCCATCATGGGGCAGAGCAAGGTCAAACTTCTACTGTAGCTCTGCATTTCCTTTTAAATATCTGTTGCAGTCATTTGATTGCTGCATACACAGCACACAGTCAAATAAATAAGGAGAGCATTAAGAAAAAGCCAGATAAGAGGTGATTGGTGAGAGCTGTGAACTAATGATAATGGGGTTTTCTGTTTTTCAGTGATGTACTCCACAGCATACCTGCAATAACTAAGTAGCAGATAATCCTCCTATCTTCTTGTAGAACCCCAATGATAGCAATTATTGTCAGAGGGGTACATTTTTAGTCTTACAAATAGCATCCACTGATTTCAATTTTTGCCTCTTAAGAACGCTGAAAATAGTAGCATCTTTTACACTTTTGTTGTCATTGCAAATCTATGTCTGCCCATACTATATCAATGTGATAGCTTTTCTAATTGGATCTATTTGTGGGAGGAGGAAGAATCAGTAACAGAAGAGATGCATTTTCAGAGGTCAGCTAAGAAAAATACTGAAGCTGAATTTTCATCAGTATGACAGGAGCCCTGTATCTAATTTCCATGAATATGGAAAATAGATAACCTTTCCTTACAAATGTGTTTGTGGATTATTTATTTTTTTAAACAGATGAACATTCAGCTAAATTGGATGCTGTTGTGCTTTTTTAAACCAGTCTCAAAACAACTTTTCAGAACATTTAACCAGATCTCTGAAGATGAACAAATTGTTTGTGAAGAACAATGGAGAGACTGACATACAGCCCATGATGGGCAGCAGACAGTGACCCAGGTGGTCAGAGGCTGAGCTCTTCCTAGCCTACAGGACTCCCTGGACTCACAACTATGACAGTGAAGTGTAGTAACTTTCCATAAATAGAGTTTCTATGCTGGTTTATTACATCAGATGTACAAAGACTAAAATACTACAATACGAAATGTCTTTAACTCCTCGTCTTATTTTAATGGAGTAGAAAAATGTCAATGGCCTTTTCCTGAAATATGGATCCACAGGAGATACACGTGTTTGGTAAGGAACCACAGAACTTGTTTAGCCCATGACACCCTAACTGTACCACTCATAGATCTAGACCTCTGACAGTCACTTAAAAAAAAAAAAAAAAAAAAGTGGTATATAATTTTTTGCTTAGCATTAGTGCAGAAAGATCCTGATACCAGAGATTGGCAAAAATACTAAACCGCTCCACCTTTCCCCAAAAAAATAAAATAGTATTGGGCAGGACAGTGAATTCATCAAAAGTACAGTCAACTGGAAATAGCTTACTATTTTACCCCAGATACATCACACGGTCCAGGCTAGAGGGAATTAAAAAAAAAGTACCTTTTAGCATTGTTTTGCCAAATTAAGTAACAAATAATGGCTCAGAAATGATAGGTCTACATCAGTTTATGGGAGACCAAGATCCTATTTACTACTCAGCCTGAAGGATGAAGGATTCAAAGCTCACACTTTTCAGTGCCCAAGAGAGTGTCTTGACCACTGACTTAGGGAGGATGAGCTCAATCTCTTTCTGTGAAAGCTAATCCATTTTGTAAAAGCTACAAGTTCAGTGGCAGCAGAAATAGCACCCAAGTGGCCCAGCTTCCAAATAAATGTCCTACCAAGATATTTTTAGCTCTCAGCACCTGTCAGATTGCGTAACAGAAATTTGCACTATAAAATCCTATAGGTTTTGGCCTATCATCTTAAAACAACAGGATTTTAATTAAGTATTGTAAAGTTAAATGTGACTGAATTGATTTAAGTGAAAATGTCTCCCCTTTTCCCACCATAACATATAAACTAAAAACTTCAGAGCCTATTTATTATCTACCATAGTGTATACAAACAAGGTCATTTTCAAAGTTTCTGTATAGTATTTTTCAAATGTGTTTCCAGCACATTTGGGGGGTGGGGGGGTGGGGTGGGGAGTGGGGCCTGACTGAAGAAAAAGCTGCAGCACCTAGAAAGGTTAGTCACAAGTTATTAACAAGTAATTATTTTTGGTTCAGGTGCTTCCAGCACACAGGCTTTGTAAGGTCACTGTGAACACAGAGCTATTGTTTAGCTGGTAATAGCATTTCCATACAAGTGTCATTCAGTTCTCCTGAGTGACTTCCCACAGGTCCAGGG
Source organism: Falco cherrug (assembly GCF_023634085.1). Lineage (NCBI taxonomy): Eukaryota > Metazoa > Chordata > Aves > Falconiformes > Falconidae > Falco > Falco cherrug. The sequence continues at coordinate 68,614,564 of NC_073699.1, forward strand.
GGATATGTTAAAATTCTTGCCTCACTGCCTTTAGTTCTGCTTTATGCTAAATTGATCCCATACTGCAGCATTCCTGCCGATAGCGCTCTTCCTTACAACAAACATCTCTAAACTCAAGAGATAAAGTCTCTAGTTGTTGCTGTGGTGCTCCCTGAATTTCTGTTTCAGATAAGAAACTTCTGAATCAGCAAGAGATTTTATATGTAACTACTGGAGTCAAGTTGCAGGGTAAAATCTATATTCCCTTCCACAGAACTATTTTTTGTTGCTTTGAATCTTGAAGCTTGTACTTACATTAAAGATGTGGATTGCCTAGGACTTAAATTCTCAGAGAAACTCCAGATTATTTAACTGCAAGCATTTCCATTGTTGAACTTTTTTTTTCAAAAAATGGTCCTACAAGTACAGCTATCAGCTTCCTTTTGCTTCTCTATTCCCACCACAGTGAAACTCTGCGTATCGCCTCATTTTAAGGCATGCATACACTACATTTCCTATCCAACACGGACCATCAAATCTCTCTAGTATGTTTACAAGAGTGCATTTTTTGAGGATGACTACCTGTGCCTTGAAGCAAAGAAGTAAAAACGTACATACTGTAACTATGACAAATATGGGGTTAGTAACAGCACTGTGTTCCTGGCTGGGTAGAGAGGCTGCCAAGAGAAGGACAGTGAGAACAGAGGCTTAGTAGTTCTTCGCAAAGTTGCTTTCCAAGCTACATCCACAGACCTCAGGAAGTGGTCCAGAGGAGGCTAAGAAAAACATATAATCTCTATAGCTCTTTTTAAGGTTTCCTGATAAGGATGATAGATGGTTAATAAACAGTAGGTGTTAACTTCATTTCTTTTGGCACAAGCTTAAATGTTATCATATTGGAAGAGGGTCACATCAAGGAATACTTAAGCAAACTGGACATACATAAGTCCACAGGCACTGACAGAATGCACCCATGCATGCTGAGGGAGTTGGCAGATGTCATTGCAAGGTCATTCTCAACAATCTGTATGATCATGGTAACCGGGAGAAGTGCCCAAAGACTGGAGGAAAGCCAATGGCACTCCCATCTTTCAGAAGGGCAAGAAGGAGCATCCAGGAAACTACAGACCAGCCAGCCATGCCCAAGTCCCTGGAAAGGTGATGGAGCAGCTAATCCTGGAAACCATTTCCAGACACATGAAGGACAAAAAGGTCATCGGGACTAGTCAGCATGACTTCATCAAGGGGAAGCCATACTTGACTGATTTGATTAACTTCTACGATGAAACGAGTGGCTTGGTAGATGGGCTGAGGGCAGTGCATATTGTCCACTTGGACTTCAGAAAGGCCTCTGACACTGTGTCCCATAAGATCCCCACAGGCAAGCTGTTGATGTATGGGCTGGATGAGCAGACAGTGAGGTGGACTGAAAACTGGCTGAATGGCCAGGACCAGAGGGTGGTAACTGGTGGCATGAAGTTTTGTTGGAGGTCAGTAACTAACAGCATACCCAAGACGTCAGTACTGGGTCCACCCCTTTTGAACACCTTCATTAATGACCTGGATGACTGGGAAGTGTACTCTTAGCAAATTTGCTTATTTTACAAAACTGGTAGAAGTGACTGATACACCAGAGCATCATGCTGCCATCCAGAGGGGCTTCAACAGGCTGGGGAAATGGGCTGACAGGAACCTTACCTTCAACAAGGTGAAGTGCAAAGTCCTGCACCTGGGCAGGGTCAAGCCCATGCACCACTATATGCTGGGGTTCACCTCACTGGAAAGTAGCTTTGCAGAAAGCAGCCTAAGGGTCCTGGTGGACACCAAGTTGAACATGAGCCAGCAATGTGCTTTTGCAGCAAAAAAGGCTAATGGTATCCTGGGCTGTATTAAGAAGCAGTGTTGCCAGCAGGTGGAGAGAGGTGATCCTCCCCCTCTGTTCAGCGCTGCTGAGGCCACACCTGGAATGCTGTGTCCAGTTCTGGGTTCCCCACTACAAGAGAGACATAGACACACCGGAGAGAGTCCAGAGCCCCAAAGATTATTAAGGAACTGGAGCATCTCACACTTGAGGGAAGGCTGAGAGAACTGCAACTGCTTAGCCTGGAGAAAAGAAGGCTTAGGAGAGGTCTTAGTGTATATAGATACCCAAAAGAAAGGTGCAAAGAGGATGGAGCCAGGCTCTTTTCAGTGGAGCCCAGTGACATGACAAGAAGCAATGGGCACAAATTGAAACACAGGAGTTTTCCTTAAACTTTAGGCAACACTTTTTCACTGTGAGAGTGACTGAGCATCGGCACAGGTTGTCCAGCGTAGCTGTAGAGTCTCCATCCTTGGAAATATTCAAAAGACATCTGGACATGGTCCTGGGAACCCAGCTCCAGGTGGCCCTGCTTGATCAAATGGATTAGATCAGATGACCTCCAGAGGTCTCTTCCAGCTTCAACCATTCTATTATTCTGTGTAAAATCTCCTAAGAAATAGGTCTAGACGAATAACCACTGGAGCTCTCTCTTCTCTCATTTGGTTAGATGGAGCAGCAAGCTGACATAAGAAAGAGGTCCCTTGAGCCATCGGACCTGTAGAACTGAGAGCTGGGTCTGTTATATTACAGTTACTTATGGAACAATATATTTAGCAAAAGAAGATATCCCCTTCTTCTGTTTCTGCTCAAGGGAATCAAAATACCTTATAATGGAAAAGCTACTCCACTCTTAATCATTCCATCAGAATGAGTTTGCCACAAACTACTTCATTGAATTATTCTCATGAATAAATATAAAAGTGCAAATCCAGATACTTTCCCCTTACTAAAGAGTTCTGATTATCATTGTTATCTTTAATATGAATTCTGGACAGATAAAAGAAATAGAATAGGTAAATAAATTACTTGTTTTCCCTTTGTGAAATTAACTTTTGATAATTTAAGTGTTTCAAAATTGCAATTATTACATATCTTGTCTTAAAATAATACTTTTAGTAATTTCAAATCCTATAGAAAACATTAGAATCTCCTTTAACTTTGGTTCAGTCAAATATAATTCTAAATATTTGCTCCTTCCCTCACAGAGCATTACTTTTTAGAAATTAGTTTCATTAGCAGGAGAAATAGCTGTATCAGCATTACAGGAAATGCACACTTGAGAGAAAAGAGCAAAAATCTGTGTAAAAAGAAGACATTTAGGGCTTGACAGAGTACCTTTTTGCACATGGAATTGTACTAAATTTGAAATAAATGTTTCCTTTCACTATTGTTACAACACAAAAGAAATCTTTGGGAATAAACAAGTTACCCCACACAAAACAATTGTGAAATTTCTGCTTGGAATGCTTCACCTGTTGTTTCTCTACCTATGGACATTCACATGTTATATGTAAAATAACAATGAGACCTGGGGCATTGTCACATATCTTACCAAGGAATCAGCATATTACTTGTTCTGACCAAAAATCACTTATGTCTTTTTTGTTTGTTTCTCTTTTGGGGGGTTTGTTTTTTTGGGTTTTTGTTTTGAAGAGCTCACTATAGGATCAATGAGCTGGCAGAAAAAAAATATTCAAATGGTTACTTACTCAAGCTTCCATTTTTTCAGGTCACATTGCCTAATATACATGATACATTGTTTCTTCCCAGCATTGTAGCACTAATCTACTAGTTAAAGATACGGTATTAACGAATTTATTTAAATGGAACTTCCAAATTAATACTCAACAGATATTTTGCCAAAAAGACCCTTTACAACTTTGGGAGTTTCTAGCAAAGTCCTAGTAAAGTCAATGGAAAGACATAGATGTTTCTAAAGATTGCCATGGTAAAATGGCTCTCACACCCAACTACTGGGTGCAAATAGGCAGTGGTAAACTCCCTCCCAGTACTGAATGCTTGTAAAAGCATGAAGGAAGCCTGACATGATGCAGAGCGTAAACTGACATGAAAGTGATTTCCACCCTGTCTTTATCATCACCTCACAAATGAACAATTTACTGTTTATTCTTATTCTGCTCCCATCTCTTCAAAGTATTTGTCAAAGAAGATGGCATTTCTTCTGCAAATATCCAGATGTGGTAGTGTCCAAAGCTCCAAATTAAACCTATGACAAAACCAGCTTAGCTTAAGAGTTTGGTTTCCAGCGTTTTAGTCCTACCTGGCAACTGGCTAAAGCACTGTATTGAAGGATCCCACTGAAAACACTATTGATTTCATCAGTGCTGCAGAGGCAAAAAACCCAACTGAAGGTATCTTCCTACTAACAGACAGCATACAATTTATTCCTCTGCTCTCCATAATATAGGTAGGATACAGGCGGCCAGCATAAATGAATACCTGGTACCATCACATACCTTTTCAAAGGTATTTCCCTACTGGTATCTTACAGAGCTATAAAAAGAAAGGGGAAGGGATCTCTCTTCTCCCACCATTCCCATCGCAAGAGGACAAGTATGCAACTTGAAAAGGAATATGCTAATTTATGAGATGTAAGGGGGGGTCCATATTCGTTTAAACCAGCCTAGTCAATCCCCCAGCACTTCTGGGGATTTGCAGTCACTGTCTGAAAACTGATCTCTACAACTTTATTCAAGGAATAGCAGTATCTAGAAAAGTCTGAGAAAAAGCCCCAGCAAAAAAAGTTCTCTGACATCTTGCTGCTTTTTCCTCTAACTCCAGAAGAGTTCTGAAAGAAATCAGGATGGTTAACACTGGTATAGAAATGTCACAATTTTTTCCCTAGTTTTTCTGCGTATTTGTTCTGAATCTAAAAATTGATTCCCCTTGTGGTAGCTTTCCACAGAACTAGGTCCTTTCAGGTTCAGCAACTGGAAGAATCATCAAGAACGAGGGCCCATTCTGCTTCATTTAATTGCTTATTTGGTCTCTTTTGGTTGCAGGGGAAGTGAAAAGATAAGCAGTTTACTTTAATCAAGTTATTTACCTTCATAATCCAAAACTATCGGATTACTTCCCTTATGATCAAGGCAAAACTAATGTCAGTATCACTACTAATAGGTTTTAAACTGTTCTTGAAAATATTTCTGAACTAAATGTAGGATTAACGCTTGAACTCCAGGCTTTACCCCAGCAAAATTTGCAAGCCACTGCCATCTCACTCAAACTAGACCTATGACTGGCTTTTTCCTCGGGTGGGTTGTCAGCTTCTCCTTTGAAACAGTGGTATGGATGAGATTTATATTAAACCTTTATTTTCTTTGTTGCTCTGCTCCAGTGTAAAATCAAACTGCAAGAATAGAGAATGAGCTGGAACACAAACAGAGGCTCAGATCTGGGCTGAACATGTTACCATGGGAGCAAACAGGACATCTCTCAATTGGGAAAGAACCTGTCTTGGTTAGAGGACACTCCAGAAAGGAACACAGTACCTAAAAATACTAATTGAAAAGGCATTTACAGCCTCGAAGGGAAACACGTTTCCCACTCCTAGAAGTAGTCACCACTACAGTAGCAGTCAATAATTCAAATAGAACTAGGGTGAACTATGTTAAACCCATGGATTGTTTACAGAAGTGGCTGCCTCATCTGTGCTCCCACCAGCTTGTTTGCTGAAGGACTGATGATTTCCCTCTTGCACTGCCCACAAATGTCTTAAGAAGTAAGGTAACTGTCAAGGATGTAGGATTGTGTGTGTGACAGCCCAAACAGTGTGCTGATGAGCTGTATCCTCAGGTTTTCTCTTCTGCCACCAATCTGGCAAAAAAACCCTAGATTTGGTACATTTTGCTGCCATCACCCCTTAAGCAAAGTTGTGTAAATTGTGTGACGTGGATCAAGACAGCACAGAGGAGATGTAATTAGGTAATGTCTTGACAAATCAAAGAGTGTATGCATGAAATGCATGCACATGGAGAGCCAGTCACAAGAAAAGCAGATCCATGACTTTCAAAAGAAAAAGGACAGGCCTGGGCTAGAAGGGATGATTACTACAAGAGAAGTTAGATTTTAAAATCATATTGAAAAAAAGGACATCCAGATTGACAATCTTAGTTTCAAGAGAGAGGTGAACCAACAGATTTACGGAAGGAATTTAAAATCATCCTAGTCTGGCCAAGTCACACACACTTAATGTCTTTTTAATCTGAACTGATAAATCCCTTTTTGTAGATGAATGAAGCTGGGTTAATTAGCATTGATAATATACAGCTGTGGGCTGGCTTCAGGGGCGGTGAGTTGGCTGATGTAGATAAGGTGCAGCTGTGGCTGGTTCTGTTAAGGGGTTGAGAGCCAAGGAAGAGAGAGCAGCCGAGGAAGAAGCAAGAGAAGAGAGAACAAGGGCCCTAAATGAGGAGAGAGGAGGAGAAGACAGCAGAGGGACTGTATGAAGAGTATGCTGGTATGAGATGGTAAAAGACCTTGTTGCAGCTTGATGGTTTTGAGAGTACTATGACACCTCTTCACCTTAACACTGATCAGGCTGATCAATATTTTTCTACTGTTTATTTTTCATTAATGTGTTTCGAAATTAGTATTTCTCTTACTTTCTGCTTTGTCAGAGTCACATCCCAGCTTTTTTTTTTTTTACACAGCTTTGTGATAGCAGCAAAGTTTCTGCCTGCAATTAAAAATCTCATGAGGTGCTATACTTCTGACAAAGAATCATTGCAATTAGTGACTACAGGCTGTTAGAAACAAGTGTGATAAATACCAAATTATAATGTTTAGGCAAATGACATTTACTCATCAGTGTAAGTTCAATTGCAAGAACCCCTGACCTGTGGTTCTGGATGGTTATAGTTACAGCCAACTTGTATTACAAGTCAGTGTACTTTAAAATACAAAATGCCAGGTTTTGCCCAAGCTGCTAAAGCCTCAGAAGTAAAAATGCTTATTTGTGTGCATCTACAGAACTAAAAGTTGCTGAGTTTAAAATATCTTCATTTCAGCTCTACAACCTCAGCAATTCTGAAACAAGCTGGGCCCCTCTTACATGTCTTGTATCGCTTTTGGCTGTCATCAGTGTTAGGCCAAGATTTTTTAAATTTCTCAAATGAATGGAAATAATATTAGAATACAAGGCTTCTAGCCATAACTTTCAAATTCATGTATTTTGTTGCCTATTATACCCCTAAATAAACAGTGTAATTTTGATTTTTTGCTTGTTGCTATTTAAAGGTGGGAGGGTTACTATTAGAAAGGTACTTAAAGCTGAAATCATTGAGATATTAATTTCCTGTAGCAGTGAGGTTTCAAATGATAATGCTTTATAAATCACTTTGACATCAACAAAACATTTTTTCCCATAAATATTTTCCCTCAGAATTAATAATTCGACTTCTAGCTAACCATCTTTAACCACCTTACCACTCTTGTGCCAACCTTCTAGTATGCTCACCAGATATCAGTGTTAGTAGGAAAGTTTTCATGTCCCTTAAGCCCTTAAATCCTCTTGTCTATTAATGCACCAATCTATCGTGGTTATGCACGAAATGAGTTCACAAAGGAGTTTTCAGTTCAATGTCAAAAGGAAAAGATTTCTGTAAAAAGACAGTTTGGGGCCTGTCTACTAGTAAATTTTATTATTCTTGCCACATTCATATTTCTTAAACTCTTTATGTCTCCTGCTGCCCAAAATCAGATCATTTAGAGTATTACCCAATGTCTTGCATGGTCATTGATAATACAAACTTGAATACTGTACCTAATCTCAATACCTTAACATCCTTTTCCTATAGATCTAAATGTAATATTTTACGTTTTCTCAGTAAAAAAAAAACTCAACAAAATTATTACATTAATGAGATTTCCCTCACATAAAAAATAATCAGGATTTGAATTTCCTATCTTCACATCACATTTCAGCAGTAGCTAAAAAATAATACTGTGACAGCAGCAGGCTTACCTGGCTCGCAGCTTTTGTTGTTCAGCCAGTACAAAGAACTACAAATACTGTCAATATGAAGAATTTTAAGAGAAGACTTTGAATCCCAATCGTGTGGTCCAGCTCCTGCAAGGAAAATATACTCTCATTGTTATCAGTCACGTGAGTAGCAAAGAAATTAAGTTTTATGTATTTGTTCTTATACCTGGCTTCAGTGTTATTTTGTATTTGGGGTTCTATTTGATTTGTAAGATGAGAAAACAAGATTTTTTTTTTTCTTCTAGATAAAGACTATGAGACTTAGATCAATTTGAAGTATTAATACAATATAATAAAGGACGCAAGACTTTAGCCAGCCAACAGATACTGTCTCCCTAAATCATGTAGAGAAACAAGTATCTGTTGAGAAAGCTGAAGCGTTCATGAATAAAAGGGACACCCAGTGCAAGGTCCATGCCTTCTGAAGTGGAAAGTTCTCAGGAATGGAATCCATACAACAGCCCCATGAAGCTCTCTTAATGAAGGTGACCTGCAGCCTTTGAAAGCTTTGCTGCCATAAAGCCTCCTGAATATTCCTTTGCTCTGCCAAATTGTTTATGCAATAAATATTTACGATTGTCTGATAGCTCTGAGGATTTCTTATGGCATACAAAAGACATATTTGACTACCTTTCTGCATAGAACCACCACTATTTCTGACTCTCTATTCAGATATGAGATGTATTTATTATTTTTCATGCCTGCTTACAGTAAGCTATCAAGCAAATTAAATTCTATAATAAAAATATTGGAAATGTCTAGTAACTTCTATCAGTTTTAATCTCAGCATGATCTATTTTACCTACTTGTGATTACAGTCCTTTCTGCTTGGCCACGTACTTGATTTCAGTGATTTCTTAAATTACTTGGGCTACATATATGCTTCTATCGGGTAGCTAGTTCTACCTAAACCTTTTTCACCCCCTTTAACCTTGAGATTCCAAAGACTGCAAGAGAATACAAAACTCACAGAAATTGCATTGTGAAGGAAAAATCCCAAACCGGCCATGAGAGAGATGTGGTTTGCAGTTCTCCGATGACGGGATAGTGAAGGCTGCAGAAAACTAACAGCCCAGTTAAATGCATTTCAAAATAAAACATTATTCCCAGTTGGTTCATACTAGAAATACTGCTTTACAGGTCATTTACAGATCATCTATCATATTTTCACTTTTCTAACAAATATCTCAAAAATATTAGTCATTTTTCATACATATTGAACAGTTCCCAACAAGAACAAATCCTAATACTCTCTGAAGCCTCACAAAACTCTTTGGCTGACTGCAGGAGCTCTGTTGCATTCTGTCTGGCATATGATCCCTAAGTGGAAAAGTAAGAGTAAGGTACCAACACTGAATAAAACTGAAACATCACTTATCAACTGTCTTTTTCACTTGGGCTAAGTAGTAAATAAGACTTTCTGAACACCAGCTGGAGCCTAATTTATAGTTATCAGCACTTTGCTTCTGGTAGACAAATGCTTGGTATTTGTTGATATGAAACTATTAAATATTACAGCATGCCCATACTTTAAATTCACAGCTCCCAAAGAGCATGCCATTATGCTCAGACATAAGAAATCATTAACACGCTAACAAGGCAGCAAGAATACTACAGGGAAAATAAAATTTGCCTTAGTTATTAGCTTCATAACGTACATCAAAGAGTACAGATAGAATGGCTGTTCCTGTCAGTGCATTTACATTTGTTACTCTTTTTCATAGCCTTTCCTACTATATTTCTTATGTGGTCATTAGATTAAATCAGAGATTAATGAGCAAAGTATACTATGAATTCACAAGTTTATCAGTCTGGTGATAAAAGAATAGAGTACTGGCTCTGCCTGGGATGGAGTTAACTGTGTTCACAACAGCCTGTACAATGCTATGCTTTGCATTTGCAGCTATAGCAGTGTGGGTACCACACCAACACAACACCACCTGACTCTCACTAAGCAGTGCTTGCACGCCATCCAGGCTGTCCCTCCAGCTCCACACCATCAAAAAAGCCAGCCAGCTGAGCCTGTATCTACAGTGTCCACGTTTATTGGTGTTGTGATGATGTTACTTTGATTTTGGTGTGGTGATTTTCTGTTGTTGATGCAAGCAAATTCTGTGAAAAGCGTGTAATGAATTTATGTTTTAATAACGATTCATAAATATGTGTTTCAAAGAGGTGTGGGGTGGGACGTGCCGGGTGCTGGTGGGGGGGTGCCGGGGCCTCTGTGAGGAGAGGCCAAGGCTGCCCCGAACCGGGCACGGCCATTCCAGTCAGCTGCAAGGGACCCATTGCATGACACAGCTAAGCCCCTGAGCTGGTGGCATCTCTGGGAAAGTGTATTTAAGAAAGAGCAAAATGCTGCATAGCGGCTGTGGGAGAGAGGAGTGAGGGAAAATGTGAGAGGGATCACCTTGCAGGCACCAAAGTGGAAGAAGAAGGAGCAGGAGGGGGTGCTGCAGGCTCCTGGGCAGAGGCTGCCCTGCAGCCTGTGATGAGACCACACAGATTTATCCTGAAGGACTGCATCCTGTGGGAAGAACCCACACTGGAGCAGTCTGAGGACAGTATTCTCTGGAAGGACCCGGTCCTGGAGCATGGAAAAAGTGTGAGGAGCAGCAGAGAGGATCTGTTATGGACAGACCACAGCCTCCATTGCCCACCCCCCTGCACCGCTCAGGGAGGGTGCCAACAGAAGAGTGAAGCCAAACCTGCAAAGAAGTGCAGGGGTTGGAAGTGTTGTTTCAATTTGTGTTTGGTATAACTCTATTTTAATTAACAATAAATTAATTTTCTCCAAGCGGAGCCTATTTTGCCCATGACAGTAACTGGTAAGTGCCCTTCCGGATGTTTTTATCCCAACCCATGAGCTCTTCCATCTTATTTTCTCCCTCTGTGCTGCTGAGGAGGGGGAGTGAGTAAGAGGCTGTGTGGTCATCTGAAAGCAAGCCAAGGTCAACCCACCACAGCCGGTTTAGGATATGGACTTCTCAATCCCATATTTGCACTGTGGCCTTAATCCATGTACCCTGTGTGCTTATTATGTCCCTAAGTACAGCTATGATAAATCTACCAGCAAGAAATCATTGCCATTCCACATTTATTTCCCACTCACAGCTTGAATAATCATTTCGCTCTGTTATGAACATACTTTCGAAGGTCTAAATGTCACCAGTAAAGCTTCTTCTGTGCAAATACAGATACTGAATTTCAGTGTCTTTCACTTCACCCATCAGTAGAAAGCAATATTTTGTCAGCAATCCAAGCAATTCTAATTGACAAAATCTGTGCTCTTAATGGCTGTCATTCAGGCATCATAATTGTAAAATCTATTTTCACCAGCACCATCAATACAATGTAATGAATATTACATTGTCAGAGAAAGACAGCATAAGACACAGAAAGAAATTAAGCAGTAAAGGTAAGGAAAATGTTGAGATTCACAGCTAACAACAGACAAAGTTTAGTATCATATTAGTTATGGGAATATTTGTGTAATTGAAGCATATTTTTAAACCTGTTTTGTACTTAATCACATATCTGTAACAAAGGAGAACTATAAGGACAACAATTTTACTTAATTCTATTTCTAGCCTTTTCGTGTTATATTATTAAAGTACATGATGTAATTTATATTATAAATTATAATCTATACTACAAAGAAGGAAGTATCATAATATACACAATGCAAGAAATGTGACTAAGAGGAATCATGACTGTATTCTACAAAATCTGTTTACTATTTGAACTTTTTTGAAGAGAACTGTGGAACAATAAGCAGACTGGTAAAGTACCAAGCATATGCAAAATTTCAGTGTGTTTTATGCTGCATTATGTGCAGAAAACATCACTGAAAAATGTCAGTGAAATGTGCTTCTCCCAGATTGAACCATTATATATATGCAACTCCTATTCAAATATATTTGTATTGAGATAAAATTAGGGTAAGATTAAATTGTTTTGAATTGTCACCTCACCCTTAAATTGAAAAGGATCTCAAAACAGAGGTGTAGAATATGCATTGCATATTAACTGACTGTTTAAAAAAGATGAAAAAAGTTCCTTTATGAAATTACAGTAGTAAACTTCTTTCCATGAGCTAATAAATCTTGCAAATATCTGTTTGTGTACTCTAAACTAGTGCCTTAGTAAATTAATAAACTGGAGGTTACAATGGGGTTTTGTATATCCATAGTTTTGCCCTGGCGTTAATCCTAAATCTTATAACTGCTTAAAATATTGTGCATGGTTTTAATAGAAAATAGCTGCTTTTACTCCCTTTAATAGCTGAAAGCTCAAAAAGGTTCTTGCTTATCTCCTGAAATATCTAAAGAGTGACAGTATATGAGAACTCCTTTTATATATCTCCTAGGTGACACTTAATATGAATTCCATTCAGATAACATCCTTGTTACCAGTCAAATAGAAAAAGAAAAAGAAAGTATCCACATGCCTATACCTAGTAAAGTTAAACTAAAACCTCTACAAAGATCAGTAAGTGGTTTCTTTATATTCTTTCGAATTATGGTGAAAGCAAAAAAAAATCCTACAAGAACACCAAACCACACACACAAAAACCCCACCAAAAAATCCCTAATAATAATCAACTAAATATTACATATGTAGATTAACATTTTGGCTTGTATTTCAATAACTTACACTAATTCAGATCAGCAACATATTCACTGTCCTTAAACACAGTATAATTATAAAAAGTTGCTGCATTCCTAGCTTCTTATTACTGCCTGGACAATACTGCCTGGAAAATCACTGACTGGACGGTATCTTCTTTACTGCAGACAGATCTGGCAGTTTATGACCATGCTTTGCTGAGACTCTTCCTTTTTAAGACCTCTTCCTTTTTTAAATATGAAGAATTCTGCCTGTCTCAATTTACAGTATATTACTCTGAAGATAACAAAATATGGGAAATGTACCTTTTTATGTCTTTCAGTCTCACCTTAGAAATTACAGTGACAAACTTTCAAAAATAATAATGCAGCATTTCATCCAACTGAGTTATTGTTGGCTTACACATTTTAATATACATGCATCTATTTTATATCTGCTTAAGGAGATCTTTAAAAGACAGTTACTCTCTGCCTTCACAATTCAAGATTAGTCATTACAATACAGCACACATTATTAGTCTGTACAGAGCAAAAAGAATAATCTAGAAAACAGTTCTCTTTTGCTATTCAGTTTGGCATTTGACACTGTATTTTGAGCTCAAAAATGGAAAGTTATTGTAGCCACATCATATTTTTTTCTCCTCACTCTTTCTTTAAAACCAAAGCTAAAAGTACAATCCTTTACCAAGAGGGACACCAGGACTACCTCTACATGAACTCTGCCATATGACATATTTATCATTTTTTTACCTGCTTAAAAATAAAGGGAACATCAAAAAAAAAAAAAAAAAAAAAAAGAAGCTTTTATCACTGATTGAGAAAACTGTCCTGCAGTCTTTCTCCTTACAAGACCTTTTTGTTGTCTTTATGACTTCCCACTGAGAAATCATTCCACAAGGATGTTGGCAAAACTGCCAGTAATTTAATATTCAGAAAGACATTTCCAAGTACAACTGACAACTATGCATTATTATTACCTGCAAATCTGTTTTTAGGTATCTTTAGCGATTTCCCCTAAAAGTTGTTCGCACCACATTCCCTTGCCCTTCCTCCAAATTCTCAATACATTACAGGAGATAAGAAAAACTAGATCCATTTCAAAGTGAAAACAACAATATTTTTAGTCCTAGCTGTTTTCATATCAACCCTAGATGCTCAAATATTTATAATAAAATAATAGAAAATATGGAGGAGGACTATATCAAAGCTATAGATTTTAAGGTTTTCCTCCAAATTTAAAAAAAATCTTAAAATCTATTTGCAGGTGTGTGTCCCCCTTAAGAAATGCATAATTCTTACATTAATATTAACCTAAAACTTTCAAAACAACAACCAAGCAGACAGAAGTTTTGGGTCTTAACTTCCTTAACAGAAGTTAATACACATTTAGTTCCCCTTCCCCCGCCCCAGTGATTGCGCCCCTCTGAATGCTGGACTACAGCTGGGACAAGGTCCATTCACAGACAGAAAGACCAGAAACCATTTTGAATTGCTAAAGCTGAGATTTAGGGTATGTTCAGGAGAATGTTTGCACTAAGACATGCATCTTCTTCACACACACACTCTCCTCCAGATGAAGAGGGACCCAGCTCTGCTTTAGAATCCATGTTGTAGTAGCAGAGTACCACATTGTTAAAGCTATAAAAGAAATGGAGAATACTAGCCTGAGCATACCTGTCTTTAACACAGCTTCTCAGTTTCTGAATCAAAACACCCAGTTCCTTTGGAGCATTGACTGGTTTTGCTCCTCTCTGCTCAAACACCTGGCTGTAATGTGCAAAAAAAACCCCAAAATCTTTAAAACACATGCTTGACTTTCTAGTTTAAAACCCCCAAAATTTTAATATCAGATTGCTAACTATTGTGCTTCTAAGTCCCCACTTCTACAAACAGATATAGAATCATAGAATGCTTTGGGTTGGAAGGGACCTTAAAGATCATCTAGTTCCAACCCCCTGCCGTGGGCAGGGACACCTTCCACTACACCAGGTTGCTCAAAGACCCATCCAGTCTGGCCCTGAACACTTCCAGGGATGGGGCATCCACAGCTTCTCTGGGCAACCTGTTCCAGTGTCTCACCACCCTCACAGTAAAGAATTTCTTCCTCATAGCTCATCTAAATCTACCCTCTTTCAGTTTGAAGCCATTGCCCCTTGTCCTATCGCTACATGCCCTTGCAAAGACACTCTCCAACTTTCTTGCAAGGCCCCCTTTAGGTACTGGGAGGCAGCTATAAGGTCTCCCTGGAGCCTTCTCTTCTCCAGGCTGAAGAGCCCCAATTCCCTCAGCCTGTCTTCATAGGAGAGGTGTTCCAACCCTCCGACCATCTTTGTGGCCCTCCTCTGGACTTGCTCCAACAGGTCCATGTCCACTCTAGGTGGAGCATCACGAGAGTGGAATAGAAAGGGAGAATCACCTCCCTCAACCTGCTAGTCATGCTTCTTTTGATGCAGCCCAGGATACAGTTGGCTTTCTGGGCTGCAAATGTACATTGCTGGGCCATATTGAACTTCTCACCAACAAACACCCCCAAGTCCTTCTCCTTGGGGCTGCTTTCAGTCTGTAGAGGAATTATAGAGGACTGTATGAAAAATTTATTTGTAAAAATGTTGTAATGATTATTAAAAACATAAGGTATGAAATGTTAAAAAAAAAAAAAAGAAAAAAGGGGGAATTGTAGAAGAATGAAGCTGGGTTAATTAGCATTGATAATATACAACTGTGGGTTGGCTTCAGAGGTGTTAGACTGGCCGATTAAGTTAGGATGTTGGGCAGCCAATGAAGAGAGAGCAGCCAAGGAAGAAGCAGAGAGAGGAAAAAGCAAGAGAGGAGAGAACACATGCCCTGGATGAAGCAAGATGAGGAGAAGGCAGCAGAGGGACTGGCATGAAGAGTATGCTGGTATGATATGGTAAAAGACCTTTCTCCATTCTCCATCCAGACTGTATTTGTGCTTGAGATTGCCCTGACCCACATGCAAAACTTTGCACTTGTCCTTGTTGAACTTCATGAGGTTTCCACAGGTCCATCCCTCAAGCCTTTCAAGGTCCCCCTGGATGGCATCCCTTCCCTCCAGCATGTCAACCGCACCACACAGCTTGGTGTCATTGGCAGAGTTGCTGAGGGTGCACTCAATCCCACTGTCCCTGTCACTGACAAACATGCTGAACAACAGATCCCTGAGGAACCCCACTCATCACTGGTCTCCACTTGGACATTGAGCTACTGACCAGAACTCTGAGTGTGCCCATTCAGCCAATTCCTTATCCACAGAGTGGTCCATCCATCAAATTCATGTATCACCAGTTTAGATACAAGCATGCCATGCAAGACAGTGTCAAAGGCTTTTCACATGTCCAGGTAGACGACATCAATTGCTCTTCCCTTATCTACCAACATTGTAATCCCATCATAAAAGGCTGCCAAACATGCCTGGCATGATTTGCCCTTAGTGAAGCTATGTTGGCTGTCATCAATTACCTTCTTATTTTCCATGTATCTTACCCATAGTTTCCAAAAAGGTCTGCTCCATGATCTTGCCAGGCACAGAGATGAGAATGAACAGCCTGTAGTTCCCTGGGTCTTCCTTTTTTCCCTTTTGAAAAATGGGGGGGGGGGGGGGGGGGAACACATTTCCCCTTTTCCAGTCAGTGGAAACTTCACTGGAGTGCCACAGCTTCTCAAATATGATGGAGTGGCTTAGATACTCCATCCACCAGTTCCCTCAGGACCCACAGATGCATCTCATCACGTCCCATGGATTTGTGCACCATCAGGTTTCTTAGGTGGTCTTGAACTTGATCTTCTCCTACAGTGGCTGGTTCTTCATTCTCCCTGTCCCTGCCTTTGCCTTCTGCATCTTGCGTGGTGTGGCTGAATGTCGATATATCAGAACCAATGTCTATTTCTTTTTCTTTTCAACTGATAATCAAATAAGAAAGCCCATGCCTTGGAAATGCTGTTGCTATTTTACCATATATCTTTTACCTAGGGATGACAGCTGAGATGAGCCCTCAGATGCTTAGAGGGAAAAGCACCAGAATCTAAATGAAAACTCCAGCCAGCTTGCTTGAAATCTGAGTATCTCAACCTACTGAGTTCCTGAAACATATTGGAATTAAAGCTTCCAAAAAACCAAAATAATATATAAGAACCAAAACATATTTACTTTTCTTGAAAGATTAAATTACAACACTCTGTTAAAAGCATGTTTTTCAGTCAGTGAAATTCTGTTGAAGATTTATTGACAGCTGCACTGAATCAGGACAATAAAAAATGCTATAAGCGTACAAGGTCTTAAACTAGATCTAATGGGTTATTTTAAATGCCTACTGGAACTGGAAAACAAGGTTTTCAACTATTTTTGGCATGCATTTGAAATAACCTATTTGTTCTATTTCCTACATATTATTGTCCTTCTCAGGGTAATACAAAATGCCCTATCTTATTATTACCACTACTTGATGTAGAAATATTTTATCTTTAAGGCCAGAGTCTGACAAAAATACTCACATAATAAATATAGACTGCCTCTGCTCCTAATATATATATTAGATTGTAAAATGGCCATTTCTGTCAGGTTGTCTGAAAAATATTTGGGTCAAGTGCATTGTGGCAAACTAGGAAATATATTTTCCCCCTTCCCTCCTGTAACAGAAAGGTGAAAGTTATATTGCTACTTTTTGCCCTAGAACAAGCCTCTATTCCTGTCAATCCAACATGCACTTCAGCAAAAAAAAAATAAAAAATAGTAACTACATATTCAAAGGAAGAAAAAGCCAAGGACAGATTTGTTTTGTATCACTTAATGCAAGACATGAATAATTGAATGAGTCATTTTTCTCTTCAGTTTCTATGCATAAATCCCATCATTCAGAGTGAAAACACTACCCCCACTCAAACTGATGTTATTAGAATGTTATTACATTCTATATGTACATTCTATATGTAAACATCTGATGTTTACAGATGTTATTAGAAACCATGAAGTCAAAATCACATGTCTGAAAAATTATTTTGAAAATAGTGAACTTCTGAAAAGCATATATTAATTACACAACTTGCCTTGGCAGGATTCGAAGTTTTATCTTTTTCTATTAAGAACAATTAATTAATTGTTTCTGTGGTCTAAAACTTGCTTCAATTTTTTTCAGTACTTCGTAATGATATATAACACTGATGCACCAGATCTGTGTCATGAAACATCACTGAAGAAAAACTAAGGATCTGCAACACCATATTTTAGATGTGTGAACAGATATACCATAAAACCAATTCTGAAATACATTCACATGCTTCAGGAATAAACAATTAACAATCTGTGACTGAATGATTTATAAAATTCATTATAAATACATTTCATAAAGTGCATTTACACCTAACTAATCAGAATACTATTGCTTAAAGCAGTCCCAAGATGCTGATTACAATCAACATGTGAATACTAAATAGCTAGGCAGTTTTGTTCATAGCTGGAGTTTTGTACAGCAGGCAAGAAAAGCTTTCTAATAAAGCAGCTCTGTCTGATTCAGAATGGCCCCCAGTGCTATCCAAAATGATGCCTCAATTCTCATTACTTTAGGAAAATACAACTCATACGTAGAATATTGCAGCCTGTTGTCTTAAATGCTACAACTGCAGCTCCAGGGAGTGAATTCCTCTATTGTTGACACTAAAACATTTGCTAGACTGGCACAGCACTGGCCAGCTGCTGACACAGGAGCTGGACCAAAGCCCACAGGATGCTCCTGGCTGCCAGTTCCCTGAAGTACACTGCCTGAGAAGCCAAGCTGGACCCCCAGCCAGCGGCACAGCAGGGATTTGGCAACAGTGGCTGCTGTCACCAGCTTCGCCATTGCATGCCCCTTAAGAGTAGCAGCCCACCTCACTGTGCCAGGCAGAGCACACTGTGACAGTTGCTGGCAGTGGCAAAAGGGGCTGAAGAGAGAGCAGAAAGCGTAGCTGTTAGGAAGTGGCTCTAACGCTAGTGGCAAACAGGTTTGCAACACAGGGCAGTAAGATCAAGCATGCCACAGAGATGAAGTCTGTATCTTCTCTCAGTTCCAAGAAAAGCATCAACAGAAAACAGACTTAAAAGCCTGTACATGAAGGCTGGTCTTTCCTGTGAAATTTGCTCATCATTCCTCATTCATTAGGGTGTTCATATTTCTGCAGGAAAAGGGAGGAAAAGATCAGCTTTTTCATCAGTCAGTGAAAAAGAACATTGGATGTACTTACATTTCTACATGCAAATGACCTTTTTTGATGCAACTTCCTCCCCCTAGAATCCCAGCAACTAACTCAGAGCAGGGACAGAGCATAATTAGTAGAAAAAAGTATTTCATGAGTTTACCTGAAGGGGGAAAGAAGTCAAAGAGTGGGACCAAATCCTGATAGTCTCTCACCTTGCAGAAGTCTGAGGCACTTTGCCTGCCCTGACAGCTCGGTCCTGAGTCATCACCTGGAGCTGACAAGCCCTCCTTTCCTTCCCAATGCCACATAATCTGAGCCTTTTTTACTTAACAGTTTGCTGTATCCAAGCCTATGGTAAGTAATAGCCAGTGAATCTCAAAAGGTTTCAAGGTTTAATTCAGAGAAACACCTGAAGGGCCTTATATCCCTTCAAACTTCATGAACTGAATAGCACATAGGAATCAGCTCTGTGTTGACATTTCCAGTAACGTTTTTAACAAGGACTGAAATATTAAAACAGCCTCTCCTGTTGTTTCAATATTTATTTATATTTTCCTAAGAAAAACCAGACATAATAGATGGGGGGGGGGGGGGGGGTGTGTAGTGTAGAGGGGGTGGGAAACAACAGAGAATGAAATTAAAGAAACAGTTTAGAGGTACCCTAAGTTTTGAACAAAAAAGTCAAGCATTTTTAATAGCTGGTTGGTTATACATGGTTTCCAATTTTGTTTTCAATTTTTTCCCAAACATTTTAATCAAGACTGAAGAAACAGCCTGACATTCTATCATAACAATATCACATCTTTGGAAAAGTGTGAGCTCTTCTTCAGTATTGTTTTACTTGAAATTTGCTTGTTTGAGCTACCGAAGTGGGCTAAATCTGAATTATTAACCTTGGATAACATAATCCTTATCTATAATGAGTGTTTATTTTCCATAGGTCATGGCCTGATACCTAAGCTTTGTTTTAGTCTCGGTATGGACATCGTACAAGATAGGCAGAGATGTCACTAGTTTGCTATATGTAGCTTTGAAATTCAGTCACAGATGTGGTTTTTAAAATAAGCAAAGCCAGTGGCATCACTCTATTCAAATACACATGTAAGTTTTTTAGAACAACCTTTCTCAATTTTTCTTTAATAATTTTAGGTTTTTGCGAAGAGTCAGCCTGCATGATTTTCAAGGCATGTATAGCGCTACTCATTACTGACATACCTGCATCCTTGATAATTCTACCCCCACAGGGTTAACTTCTATTTAATAACCAATTTCATTCCTATTCTCCATGCAGTGGCTTGTCCTCTGCAGCCATGGTGCTACGTCACCCTGTGACACAGTTAGGGTAAAAATGCATTCTGGAACAGATTCTTCCCTGCTGTAATTCCTTTGAAGCCAACTCATTTTCATCAAGGGTGAACTCAGATCACAGTCTCTGAAATGGAACTCCTCAATATTTATTGAAGGTAATCCAAAGAACAGCTTGTTTTTTCAAAGAAATTCTCACAAAATTTTTTCAAGTACCACTGTATACTATGACAAGGCAGGATTATTTTTTTTATAATATTAGTCCAATCTAAAATGCAAAATAGCTTCTGAACTTTCCAAAACACGATTACCTTTTAAGTACCTGATGTGAAGAGGTCATAGCAAAGATTTTCTGAGTGGATTTAGTAAACTGATAATAGGTCTAGATCTCCAGTCCTCAAGTAGGTCTTTGTCTAGAAACTGCACATAGTTTCTAGAATGCAGGAAAGTACAAATGTTACTTCACCAGATGTTGAAGCAATTATCCTTATTTTTATCTTAAATATAACATCTTTCCCAACTCCTTTTCGTTTTGCCTTGTATTGCTAAATCTTTTTGACCTCTGAATATAGATGTCAGGAGCTATTCCAATTTTATTTGAATATTTTATGGTCTGGAGGTTCTTTCTCCATGTCTTAACCTGTCTCTAACAGGGCTGGAAGGTTGCATTAGTCTCAGGGATATAGAAATAACAAAATTTTGGAGAGTTTCACATCAAATATAATACCAAGAGCAAAGAAACAGTATTCTATGCAATGTATAAAACGAACCATGCCAGTCTGCTTGAATTGGAAAGCTGTCCTCGTTTCAGCTGGGACAGAGTTAATTTTCTTCTTAGTAGATGGTGTAGCACTGTGTTTTGGATTTGGTGTGAGAACAATGTTGACAGCACACTGATGGGTTTGGTTGTTGCTGAGTAATATTTATACTGAGTCAAGGATCCCTCCGTTTCTTGGGCCCTGCAGTGAGAAGACTGGAAGGGCATGGGAGATTGGGAGGGGACACAGCTAGAACAGGTGACCCAAACTAGCCAAAGGGATATTCCATACCATATGACATCATGCTGAGGATATAAGTTGGGGGAAGAAGCAGCAAGTGGGGGAACGGTCAGGCATGTGTCTTCCCGAGTAACCATTATGCATGATGGAGCCCTGCTGTCCTGGGGATGGCTGAACACCTGCCTGCCCATGGGAAGTGGTGAATGAATCCCTTGCTTTGCTTTCCTTGCGTGCGCAGCTTTTGCTTTACCTGTTAAACTGTCTTTAATTTGACTCACAAGTTTCTTGCTTTTACTCTTCTGAACCTCTTCCCCATCCCGCTGTGGGGGGAGTGAGTGTGCAGCTGCATGGGGCTTAGTTGCTGGCCAGGATTAAACCATGACAAAAGGGCAAGTAGGTAATCCCATAAAATCAAAATCAAATAGACCACAGCACATTTAGTATTTCAATGAACCAACAAGGAAGCTACAGTCACACAAACTGTATCAGGTTAAGAGATATCAGATGGCTTTTTTCTTCCCCACGGAATATTAAAATTACAGCACAAGTAGTAAAACAAAAACAAACAAACAAAAAAAAAGTCTAGCTTGATGTTGGCAAAACAATATACATGGTTGGGGTGGTTTTTCGTCTTGAAAGCCTCATGCTTTATCCCCAGTAAAGGCATGAATCTATTTTGAAATGTTCTATTTAATGTTGGTGCAGCCTCACCTTGCATATTTTGTGCACGGTTCTGGACCCCACACTTAAGAAAGGATGCTAAGATACATGAATGCATCCAGAGGGCAACAAAGCTGGTGAAAGGGCTGGGAGACATGTCCAGGCAGGCCAAGGACACTGGCTTTGTCTGGTTTGGAGAAAAGGAGGCTGAGGGGGTGACTTCATGGCTCTCTACAGCTTCCTGAGAAGGGGAAGCGGAGAGGGAGGTGTTGAGCTCTTCTCCCTGGGATCCAGTGATAGGACACATGGGAATGGTCCAAAGCTGTGACAGAGGAGATTCAGACTTGACGTTAAGAAACATTTCCTGATGGAGAGTGGTTAAACACTATAACAGGCTTCCTAGAGAGGTGGTCAATGCCCCAGCCTGTCAGTGTTCAAGAGGCATTTGGACAATACACTTAATATGCTTTAACTTTTGGTCAGCCCTGAAGTGGTCAGGTAGTTGGACTGGATGATCATTGTAGGTCCCTTCCAACTGGAACTATTTTATTCTTCTCTATTCTAAATCTTAAAAAATTCAAAACCCTGTAGAACAAGACAGCTATCTCCTGTTAATCTACATTCAGAAAGAGTTTTGCTATCAATTAAAGGGGTAGGACTTGACCTATTTTTAAGAAGCAAATAACAATACAGTCCTCTCCTTACCCATTAAAATAGCAAGATCTGAACACCGTCTTTTCTTCTTGGTCATTTCTCCAAATATGCTGCCGTGCTTGGTCTGCCAAGCTTGTGTCTCCCATTCTTGTACTGTTACCAATGCAGTTTGTCCTAGAAAAAGACAAACTTCAAGTTAGTGTCACTGGTCTGGCAGAGTGGGAGACTAAGAGAAAAATTTCCCTTTATCAGCTATATCAAATTCTATGTTGCCAAAGGTGTGAATCAATTGTAAACAGAAAAGGTCCTTATATCCAGGTGATATCCTCTGCTTGCACACCCAAGCTCTGTGCTGTTGAACACCTGGACTTGCACAGAATACCACTACATCAGAGGAGCTATGCTTGGCCAGAACAAGCTCCACCTCGCCCATCTTTTCCTGTCAATGATGATTATCAACAGTAAGTACCTAAATATAAAACCTGAGCAAACATGCAACAATACTTTCCCTGAATATTGTTCCAGCCCTTGAATCCAGGAGGTATTGCTGTGGAAATTCATATTCTACCCAGTGAGACAGAGTATCCCACTTCCTTCTAAAAAAAAAAGTATAAAAGAAAGTGGATTGTGACAGTTGTTGGTTCCCAGAATTGGTAATTGTGTTGCTGGGATAGCAAAATATAATGGTCAAAGTACCATCTGTCTTGTACAGTCTCTAAACATTTTTACCATTAGTCATGTAGCTCCTAGATGTCAATATCTCATGTTCACGTAAAAACAGGAACCCAACATAACTGCATACCCATTGTAATACCTGATTGCTGTATTTATCATTTCTTCAATTCAGTGGAGGAAAGTGTACTTTATGGTGCACCTGACCTAGGCTAAACAAATAAAACAATGCATCAAAACATGTTTTCTCCTTTTTTTCCCCACAAGAATCCACCATTAATAGAAAGCACTCTACAATTAGGAATAGATTAAGTATCTAGTTATTTGGCACAACCTTAAAACTACAGGCTTTCCAGACAGACATATCCTTCCCTGACACAAAACTGCATGCATCTTCGAAACTCAGCTTGAACTTGGTACTAAGGTTGCACAAGTACCATATATTTCTTAACAAGGCTACCGCTTCCTATATACACATAAAATATTGAGACTTGGTATGCATAGCATTATTTGGGCATATGCCCAAGTTCCTGATTGCAGCTGGCTAATTGTTGTATGATTTTAGATACTACAGCACCCATTTTTAATTTTGTCACTTGTCTGCTGTTCCAAAATCACTCACAGGAGCAGAATCTACAATCAAAACTTACAGTTTGCAAAGAGTGGCAAGGTTCTGAATAACATGCACGTAACAGAACTGCACTAGGTCAGCATTTGGCCTAGGCATTTCCTGAATTCAATTGATCTTCAGTGAGGCTTCACTGCATTCCTCCCACAACATCTAAATATAGTCACGGGTGACACACTCCCCCAGAAACAGAAACAAAAGGAAGGAATTAAAAGCTAAAGTTGCTATCTACACAAGACACTTGCATAAAGTTATGAAATCAAGGCAATGAAAATGCAAAAAGCCCGACAATGTCACTGTCTTGTAGTATGATCATGTAGCCTTGTAGCATGATATACTTCCTCCGAGACCCAGTCTACTAGGAGTTAAGTAACTGTATGAGAACTCAGTTCTCATTAATTTCTGCATTCTTTGCCTTCATAGCTGAAAAAGCACTTCAAATTATGAGTATAGCCTAAGAGGTGAAAGAATGTGCATTACACTTTAGCCCACGCACCAGTTTATGTACCTAGTTTCCTCTCTGCAGATTTCTTCAGGGCACTACCATTCCTAAATAGACAAAAGAGACAGTCTGTGAAGACAGGAAGCCAGAATCCTTACGTGATTCATGTTTACTCAGGGTAGTTTGCTCTTGGAAGAAGCTGGAAGGCAGTGTGTATCATCATCATTAAGAGAAGCCCATAGATTCAGATCCATTAAAAATGCTGGAAAAGCACAGCTATTTTTGGAAAGTTGAAGATACAATTCCTTCAAAGATTAAGAATTAACGTCTCAATCTCTGCTTAAGGTGTCAGTTGCAGAATAAGGTATCATCTCCTTAATATTTTTTTGACAACATAAGAGCACCAGAACATGCCACAATTCAGCCCTGTGGCAGCACGTAAACACATACCTTGAGGATGGTTTCTTCTGCTCATTCCGGACTTTTGCCTGAAGTTGCTTCTTTTTCTCCAAGAATTGCATGCCTAATTGAAATGGCAGCAAAAGTTACAAGAGGAAAATGATGAAAGGACTCAGTCTTAGGTATGGCACTGGCCCTGATTAATCACAAAATCTGGAGAGGAAAAAATCCCGAAGTCAATGACTCTCCAGATATGCAATAAATTGCCTATTGAAATAGAAGACAGGCACCAAAGCACCTCTGAGTGAGCTGGTGACAAACAAGCACAACAAAAACATGCATATGAGAAAACCCTCACTTTTAAAAGAACTTGAACTGGTGGGGGTGTTTTGTTTTGTTTTGTCATTCTTCACTCTGAAAATAATGCACCTCTACAAGTACTAATTTATACAGTATACATATACTACTTATGCAATGCTTATCACACACAAAAAATGGTTAACATAGTCCAAAATCATATTTCTAGTATGAATATTCATATAATGAACTTCTGAATTGGTGGTAGTGGTATCCCATATCTACAAGTACTAATTTTCTGGACTCCTGCTCTGATTCAGCTATTTGATAAACAAAATCATTGTTGCCCTGTATTTTTTCACTTGGCTGTTTACAAAATAAAACCAGAAAAGCCATAAGAATCTAACACCAAGAAATTATTTGATAACCAAATAGTAAGACCACATTATGTACTCAGGTACCAGTGGGAAAGACTTCAGCGTTGTCATTGGACTGCCTGTAACACATTCTTATACAGAATTCAGAACTACCATCAGATTTCCCACATTTTCATTTTTACATATTAACAAAGGAAATATTTTTTTTATTAAAAGAAATATTATCACGTTTTGTTCCTGGTTATGAGCAGGACAGGAAGTACATAAAAATAGTCACTGATGGGGATGGTTGCTATAGATCAACAAGAGCTACAGAAGTTAATGCTTATGTAAGTGAGATCTCAGTATCAGCAGTTCAACAGTTTGGTACGTAAACAATAATGCTAGAAATACTGTTTTGGAATAAATTGTTCATCTTCTTTTTGGATGATCACCATCACTTCATTACTTTAGCAGAAAAGCAGATGGTAATACCCCTCGAGATCAGTTGTGTTCTTGCTGAAAAAATAGCAGGAGAGACCAACATTAAGAATTGTATGTGACAAAAGCTAACTTCTAGTAGTGTATGGTTACTATTCTTCACTAGGCTTAGAAGAGCAAATTTCCATTGTCAAATGTTTTAATGTCAACCATTATCACTTTTGGAGGTGACAATCAGTCAGTTAACACTATATGAGGAACACAAACTGAATACATATGTTCTTTTCTAACTAAAATG
This sequence comes from Falco cherrug, assembly GCF_023634085.1. Lineage (NCBI taxonomy): Eukaryota > Metazoa > Chordata > Aves > Falconiformes > Falconidae > Falco > Falco cherrug. Next base: position 68,640,381 of record NC_073699.1, read on the forward strand.
AGAAGAATAATTACTCCTCCATTGCTGCAGCAGCCCCAAGTTAATAAAAGAGAATAGGTTCTGAAAGCTAAGACAAAATAAGATAAGGGGAAGGCATCCATCAGCAACAATCTTCTCATTTTAGGTTCTCTAACTTCCACTAGAGGTTGAATTCTTTCTGAGAAATTCAGTTCTACCCATATTCCTCTATTGAGCTCTGTCCTGAACAGGCATAACAGACGATTTTGCATAAAAATAACCACAGGTTTTTTCATAACCAACTTCTCAGAATTTAATCAGCAAGCATTTAGCCATATGCTTACTGTTTTGCCATGATAAAAGTTAACTTTTTTCATTAGATCCTATCATGGGTTTTGTACTTACTGCACCTACAAAACCCACTAAATTCAGCTTATTTCTCCTTACTCTGAAACTGGTCTGCTAAACCTATTTCAGAGATAATAATTTGCTAGATTTATAGTATGTTCTAAATTGATCTAATTAGAGTGTCTTGAGAATAAAGGTTTCAAGACCTGTTCTGATTGAAGCACAGATTTTAGCAATTCATGGGGTTTTTTTCTGAAACAAACTCCTTTGGGGCTGAGGTTGTTTATTGTTTTGCCTCAGCTCCATAACTTGGAGAGGGTAGAGTATCAGTTAGTTATTCTTATATTTGTCTTTAGAAATTATTAAAACCACTACAATTCTTCGTGATAACTCTAAGTACCCTAATAATAAGTGTATAAAATACCATACACTTCACAGCACTGTCAGATATGAGGAAAAAAAACAGGGTGGGGGTTGGGGGACAGGGATAGGGGTCGGCAGTTAAAAGTCTTTATTTACTCTTTTTTTTTTAAGAAAGAGATCCCCAAATTACATGAGAACTGTTAAAAATCAGTACTTTTTTTTTTTTCAATTTTGGAAACACAATGCCTTTTTTTGTTGTTTTAGAGTGACAGCTAAACAGACATGATGACACGTGTCCATGGTATGGTTGAGAGGAGCTGTTTGACAGGAGCTGGATCAGGAAAGAGGAATGACACTAGATGTGATAGCACTCTAGAGTGGATTAACTTCCCAGGACTGCTGTGGTGCCTCACTTTGCCAGGGACTTAACTCTACAAGGTTCTGGGGGTTTGGAGGACTGATTCAGCAAAATACCCTAATATCCAGTATGTCCCTAAACACAGCTACATAAAATGCCCCAGTGTAATATTACGCACACTTTTAAACCAGCTTAATCACCAGGAGCTGTCTACAAAAACCACACTGCTGCATGTAACCTCAGTACAGAAAAGCATCAAACTATAAGCTTGTAACACCTGTCCCAATACTCAGAAATATACTCTGCAGGACAAATTAGCCTCAACTATTTACCACACTGATATCACCAAAATGAGATCAAGTATTTCTGTACTATACTCCAATTTCTATTATAAGCAAGACATGATGTTATATCCCTCAAAGTCAACTAGTCTGGAAAACAAAACAAACAGAGAGACTTTCAGGTATGTAAACCAAGACTTTGCCTTGTCTGGATGCTTAGAGCATTACACCACGATCAGTCCTATTCCAGTGTAAGGATGTCTGTAGGTATGTTAACTCTGCCCCTGGGCAATTCAGTATCACTGACCATTAAAATTCAGCAAGCTGCATCAGCAACCACTCAACAGAGAATGAAGGCGCCAGAGCAGGCGCCCTGAATGCTGACAATATAAAGTGTTATATAAAGTGCTGACAATATACACAAACTTTAAAAAAGCAGAATGTTTTGTGTTTTCTGTGTGAACAGCCACATTAACAAGGTTACTCTTGTGACTGCACATAACTCAGTATTTCATTGGGCAGAAGGATGTTTCTTTATTCAGAAATCAAAATCCTTAGTATTCATTGCTGACATTTCATCTGCCACTATATAACAGCATCCTGACTAAATTAAAGGATATACGTTCACTTGCAAATGGAGAGACAGAAGATTAATTTATTGCATTTAAGGGTTTCAGACAGGGCTGGGCTAGTAGGTTATCTATCTGCAATGAGGGAACTGAAGCTTAGAGTTTTTTTGAAGAACAGGCAGAACTGGAAATGAATTTCAATGTTCCTCTGTTTCCTTCATCTTCTTGTCATAAGCAAACAAATAAAACAGACCTTGACCAGGGAGGATGCAAGCAAGAGGCTAGAGCATGAAACATTGGTACCAGGATCCTGGCACAGGCTCACTCAAAGCTTACCGAAAGACATCCACAGTCTTCACCTCTTGTTGAAAACTGAATCGTTGACATTCTCAGAAAAAATAAAGACAGGAATGAAACATCTCAAAGATTTTTACGTTTACCTTTCCACAGTTCTTTAGTAATAACCATTATAGCTTTAAAAGATAGGGCTTTTAAATCATAACTTGAGCAGATCTTTTGTTGGCTGAAAAGATAACACACGAAGCACTAATACAAGAATCTGCTGCTGGAAAATCTAAACAGTAATACAAGAATCTAACAGCAGCAAAACTGCTCAGCATTAGCCATATCACCAGATTCACAGTCAGTACCTAAGATACCGTGAAAGGTGTTTCCTATTACTATATCATCAATACAACCCGTCAAAATTATCTTTCCAGCCACTGAACCACTTTGTTCTGAGAAACAGCAAAGACAAGGCACAGTTTATAATCTCCTGTTAATTAAATTATCCTATTTTATTGAATACCCAGTTTAAAGAAATACTTATCAATGAGCTTAAATGTATCTGTATCCCTATAGCAGGAATTACTTAAATCTCACTGAGTTTCTCAGTACTGTATTTTTTTCCCTGATGAAAAATGACCTTTAATTACACAAGCCTGTAAGGCTTGACTGATTTTGTCACTGGAGCTGTGTTTGACTATCCTCATGGTACATCTGTACTTCATTCCAGGGGTATAATTCCAGTTAACGTGGATGTAGATTACCTATGTGAAAGATCAGCTTCAGTTTCACAAAGCCAGCAAAATTTTTCAAGAGGCCTCAGTCAAAATAGCTCCCACAGACCACAATGCTCCACAGTGCTAGCAGAACCAAATTATCTCATTTGAAGCCAACCAAGATATACCTATACAAGCTCCAGCCACATCTGGGAACTTTAGCAGTGATGGGTTATTTAACCTCAAAATAACCATCAGGAGTGCCTCTGTTTTGTGTCCTATTACCTCAACTTCTGTACACTGTAGTTTCAGCTAGGGAGTATTTTGAAATAAAAACACAAAATAATATTTGAACATTTCTTCATATGATCTCTGGAGGATGGACTTTACAGCAAGTATTAGAAAGGTTTTTCTACCAAGATCTTTCAAGTATTCTGTTTCAAATACAAACACCTAGAAAGATAATGACAGTACATCTCAAATAATGCAAAGATTCACCATTTTAGTTTTGTTAGGTTGACACATGCATCAGTTTTTACTATCAAACTGCTCAGCACACACTAGACAGGTTTCATTGCTGTTGTTACACTCAGTCAATATAAAAAAAAAACCAAAACAAAAAACAAACAAAAAAACCCCACAAAAAAACCAAAAAAAAAAACCCCAAGTCCACATATTACACAGGTCTACATGGGACTAAGTAAGGAAACAGAAAGATACCTGCACAGTTTATGAACCATACTTTTAGAAGAGCTTTATTCACCTCCAACTTCAATAGTAGTAGTTGTCAAGGCAGCCAACATATGCATATGTTTTTCAGAGTAATATTCTATACATCTATTTTTTTCTAGAGTATAACTCATAAGAAGCTCTGCTAATAAATAACAGCTTGGAGTTGAGATTGCCTCCAGTGAAAACAATGATCTGAATACTGTGGACATACAGTATGTCAGAAATATGGGTTTATTTCTTTTCCCTTAAGAAACATCCTATATTTTAGAAGGCCAAAGTTCATCCCTACAGTTTCCATTTCTTTAAAAACACAAGATGGCAGAGAAGAAAGAAAATCCTCCTGGGTGACCTCACACTCAGTGCATTAACAGCCAACAGAGCTATTCCTAGTTAGCAACAAGCTAGCAAGCACTGGCTTGGAAACAAGGTGACATGCTCCACTAGGTAGAACTAAGCACTACTTGGAACAAAATATGGCTTTGCCTGAGCTGAAATGGTAGGTTATAGTTGCATTACTCTTTTGAATCATCAGTCAGACCCACCCCAATGAAAAGGGTGAGTCTTAGACCCCAGTTGATGCCTGGGTGCTATGCTGAAAAGAGAGTATTGGAACACAGTCCACCCACAGTGCACTTAAAGTAATTCAGAACTGACAGGCAATAAAAGAAATACTGTTACTATTCTCATTTAGAAGAACAAGAATAGCTGTATGTAATTTTATTTCTGAATTTGATAAGTGAAAAATGACTCATTTTATTAGACAAAGACCATTTAAAATGTTAAAAAGCCTGCTGCTATAATTTGCATATTTTCAAAATTAAATTGGTTCATTACAGGATGTTTAAATATAGTATTATGAGATATACAGAAGCCTGCAGATGTAAAAAATGGTTTACATCATATTACTTTTCAGTTTTGTGTTACATTAATGGTCACAGAAAGTACACAATAAAAATATTATGTAGCTGTTCATATATCATTTGACATTTTGGACTATCAAGATAGGCATGATTGGAAGACTGAAATCAAATTGCTCTGCTTACACACAGCAATAAAGCAAAAAGGAATGGACTAAAAGGGATAACCTGTTCTGAACTGCATGCCTCTTCCTTGCATTTCCAAATGGATGGGCCTATCAAAACTGCAACTGCAAATCAGTTTATCACACATGGGACTCAGAAAGCATATAAACAAATGACCTTGTAACTCTGTTGCATTGCTAGTTCTGTGCCCCAAATTAGGCAAGAAACAAAGATTTTACAGGTTGAGAGGTTGTCCTCAAATGCACAGACAGTTATCTCTCTTTCATACACACACACTTTTAATTAATATATTTTGGTATAGCTGCAGAGCCGCCCTTCCTCCCTCTATCTTTTTTCCATCTGTGCCATCAAAAAAGACTGAGTGGTGTGGAGGCAAGACACAGTTACACACCCAAGCAGGAAACACTTCAGCCAGGCTACTTGAACAGGTGTTAATATATATGTTAAGTAAAATCTCAAGACAGGTTTTAAAAATCATGTTGACACCATTGGAAACTCACAATAGAATTATCACTTTGTTATGTATAGTCAAAATATGAATATCCTCTATGTTGGTAGTTGTTTAATTTTAAAAGTGTAATTTAAGAGAAGTACTGGGGGGGTAAAGCAACCTTTAGGATTCAGAGTAGGAGTCAGAAAAAATGATTTAGTTGCTAAGTCACTGGGTTGGAATTCAGGACACAATTCAACCAAGTTCACTGCAGACTTTTTTTGTGTAATTTTAAAACCATCTAATTGAATCTCTCCATAAATCTCTTTTGTCTACGGTTTATTCAGGCTATGAACTCTTGGGGAAAGAAGCAGAGTTTTTATGCTGCACCTAGCTCACAGGGCCTTGCAATGGCCACTTACACCTGAAGAAAATTAATAATGAGATTGTATGACCTTTGTGCTTCCCCCATCACTCACACCAGACAGAGACACCACCCCACCCCACCCCCAGTGAACATCTGCAAATTTAAATTTTTATCCTTCTCCCCAAACCTTTCTTCCTTCAGATGCCTCCAAATAAACTTGTTGGCAGCAAGAGGTGGTATGCTCAGAAACCAGTGTCACACCAACCAGTACCATCTCATGTTTGGTTTTACTGTCCACATATACCCTGTGCTTTTAGGAGTGGATGTTGTCTCTTTGTCCTGTGTTTTTACACTGTCTACAACAAAAGGAGTCCTGATCCATGACTTGAATTATTGTGCTCCATACCACTGGGGCTACCAAAAAACCCTGCTTCCAATACATGGGTCTGACAGCCCCTGGGAAACCCCTACTTCACCCAGCCCCAGGAAGCCCCCAGCCCGTGCGCAGCCTGGCACTGATTTTGGTGCATTGCTCTCCTACATTTGAAAAAACAAGGGTACAGTGAAATCCTGTTTAAGCTACCTAGCTTTCATAATTTCATATTTTATTTTAAAATAATTTTACACTTTATATAAAATTTGGTAACAAGAAGCACTGCAGCCAGAATTCTTGGGCCACGGATTATTTGCTAGCTTTATTTCTCTGATTTTTTCTTGGTCTGTGGTCTCTTTACTTCTATCAAGTCCCTCACTGAAGCTTAGCTTAATGTACTGCTCTTGCCACTTTTTATCAGGGTATGGGAGGGAGAGGGAGAAATGTAATAGAAAGTGAGAAAGTGTTACAACAGCTGTTCACTTCTTTTAATTTTGTGTTTCTTTTTAAGTAAAAATCATTTCAATGTTTTTTAACCTAGCAGACAAAAGTTAAAATTAGTGCAAAAGCAGAAGGGGAGAAAATGACCACATCTAGAAATGAGAAAAGGTGAATTTGGATAAAATAACTTATGGACAAGGTCTAGAATGAATTGATTCATTTTTTGAAACAAGTTCACTTCCCCTTTTTCACATTTTGAATCATTAATATGTAACAAATCATTTAATGGAATATTAATATCTCACATGGCTTTTTTACTTGCTAGGTGATGGAGTATTCAAAATCTTAGTTTTGAAAAAAGGGAATTTGTGTTAATTTGTAATGTAAAATCCTTTACCTAAAGAATGAACTTGTCACAAACAGTAACAATTTTTTTTTTATTTTTGGGGGGTGCGGGAAAGTTACATGTATTACACCAGGCCTATGGCCCAAATGGCTGTAAAAAACAATGAAAGAATAAGCAAAACTGCAACACCCTGTGTGTCAGTCCAGCATTTCCTGATGAGATCTTCTTGATCTCAGTAACTTTGGAAACATACTTGGCCTATCTATGAAGTTGGGGAATAACTAATGAATCAATGTGAGGTCCAATTTTCAAGTTGGCCTAGAGTGTAATTTCACACGTGATCTCTTACATCCACTTCATGGCATATAAAATGTGCAAATTTGTACACTGACATACAGAGTGAGGTGGAGTTCTGTATCTAATTTATGCACAATAGCTGACAAGGGTTCTGTTCAGAAAAATTTTCTCCTTATGACATTTACAGAAAGTGCAGCAAATCTGAAAATAGTCACATCCAAGTTTGGAGCACAAATGTTTGCTGATTTAGGTTATATCAGTACAATTTCCATTTTAAAGGTTGGAAATGGAGAGAGGAATGGTGATTAGCACCAATTATTTGAGTAATATAACAAGTAATTCTGATTTTTAATTCCAGTTCAGTCGACAACAACTTGCCTTGAAACATCGTGCAAGGATTGTAGACTGTCAGCAAGTGATGAAAGATCCTGTTTACAGAAGGTAAAATATTTTAATTCTGAGGGAGTGATCATTACCTTGAGTTGAGAAACAGTGTAGTCTTTTACTTTTCGTGATAGTCAAGAGTGTCACCTTGTAAAGTTAAGAGATTCAGTTTTGCATCAGAGCACTCAAGAAGAAAATTGTGCTTTGAGTTACACCAAGAGGAGATCTGAGTGGAGGTTTCCCACTGCTCAACGTGAGTCTACCTATCAAGGCTCCCTTTTTCTCTCTTTCATATCAGCAAGCTCTGATTTAGGGAAAAAGTCTGAAAGGTTGGAATGTAAAAATGAATAAATAAAAAAAGCACTGCAGAGCAAAACAGAGAAACCCTGCAAGTTGTTCTGGAAATGCATAGCCATCTTTTATGCAGCCTTGCTCTGGGTATTTGAATGTTTTCAAGGACAGCTCTAGGCACAGATGAAGTCGTTACCTGCCTAAGGCAGGACACGGCAGGGGGCAGCAAGAGAGGCAGCAATCATGCCATGGATACTCTGTCTAGTAAATCTGTGCCAATTCCCCAACATGCCAGGCTTGCTATTACTGTTGTTGTCAGAGTCAAAAGATCTTTCTTTTGGAATAAATAAATATATATGTGTGTGTGTCTGTGTGTGTGTGTGTATTTCCACTTCTTTTTCTCATTCTTCACCTTGACAGTAGGTTTACATCAAAGGAAAAAGCAGAAATGTGCTACTATTACCAGAACTTACCAGTTAGGAAGATGTTAAAATATCTGACTTGATCATAAAAAGTGGTATTCATATGTATACATCCAAGACACTGGGCATACTTTTTTTTTTTAATATGGGTAAGATGCTTTCGAACCTCTAAGTTCTGCAGAAACTTCTCTATCAAATGGCATTTCATTTTGGATTAAACCCACCTTTATGAAATCAATTTCTGTTAGGCCTAAATTGTCCACTATTGACCCAGTTATCTAACTTGTGTATGTACTTACCTGCCCACATGTACTCTGGCAAATGTTACAATTACCCCAATGAATCACAAATAGACTTTCATTTTACCTTGCAAGTACAGGAAAACAGTGGGTAGAGTATGACTTGATTATATAAATGCTACCTTATTTTCAGGAATGACGACAGAGATGGTAAAAAGTGTTGTTAAATATAGCTCTAAATGAGCCACTCTGTTCAGCAGATAAAGAGAAAACAAAAATCAGAAAAACACAGTAAAAGTGAAAAACAAAAGAGGAAAGACCTGGAAAAAAAATCAGTATGGTCTGATGTAAAAAGCTGGAAGACAAAAAAACACCAATAAGCCAAAATTAAAAGCCTTCACAGGAAGGATTTTAAACTGGGAAGGCAGAAAACATATTACATAACGTAATACTCAAAAGGCAGGAAACACATAGCTGTGATTTCTCTCCAGTTTTCTAACGTACTTAAAGCCACTCATTTCCACACAGACTGCACATATGAAGCCACTGAAAAACCCCAGCTATTTCTCCTGTTTACACTCAGCAGATTATCCTCAGATCCCTTTTCTGAAGGCCCTTATTTCAAATGCCCTGTGACTGGAGGATATAAACTTTTTTCTTACAGATATGTAATGCCATGGCGAAGTCCAGCCATGTTCTACCTTCTGAAAACTCTTCAAATCATGGAAACCTAAAGGTAAGAAGGATGTGAGAGATTTGCAAGCTATCAAAAGAACTAGATGAGAGTGTCCTTGAGTTCTGTACAGTAGGACCCAACAGATAACATCAGCTTTGCTTTACCTTGGCTTTTCTTTCTTAAAATAAATGTTAGGAAATAGTTCTATATTTGCACAGAAATTGATCAATGAACTTCCAACTACTATATCTACATCTCCATAGAGGGGCATCATGATTTGTATGACTTATAAATGCATCTTTATTTAGGAAAATATGTAAGCAAATGCTTCATGGGAATGTTCTTGGGAGGTAAATGTGCTTTCTGAAACAGCTACTGATGAACATGAGAACTTCTAATCCACCTGAGGGTTATTAGGTTACCAATCAAAAAAGGTTTTGTTTGTTTTTTTTTTTATTTCAATTCACATTTTCTAATTATAAACTTAAAAATATCTAGAAAAATAATACATATTTGGATATAGTTTAGGTTCCAATGCATGAGACTGAATTTTAGATTCTGTTTCTCTCTTTTTGATTAGAAGTTATTAGGAAGTGGGAGAGTTTGTTGGTGGGTTGGGTTTTTTTAATTAATTTATACTTTTAGGGGAAGAAGATACTATTTTTTGTGGGACAAATCCTTGTCTGACTTTGATAAGAACAGACAAGAACAAATACAAAACCAGTTTCTAAAATTTAAGAAGAGTGGAGCAGCAACTAACATGGCTTTGTCAAAAGCAAAGCTTGTTAAACCCATCTAAATGCCTTTATGGCAGGGGTAATAGGCCTTATGAACAGGAGATGCTGTAGGTGTTACGCAGTTCGACCTCTGGCACTGTTCCATGTGACATTTGCAAAGCAAGCTAGAGCAAATAAGCCTAGCTGAAATTGCTGTTAGGTAGGTCCAAAAGAAATAAAAAAATTACTTACAGAATATCAGTGGTTCCCAGTAAAGCTGTGATGAAAGATGTATTGGGTTACAGTGGTCTCTCCAGTACCTGGTACTATGCAGTACTGCCAGCAGACTATGGCGAAGGTAACAGGCTCATTAGATTGAAAGAAGATATGAAGCTGAAACAGACTGCAAATACACGGGGGGAAAGATTATAACTCCAAACAAATTAGAAAAATGACCTAAAAAAGAGGAAAACAAAAATAATTACAGATACATGCTTATAGGAATAACCCAACTTGCACAAATAGAGAATGGCAAAATTGACCTTAGAATTTAGTCCATAGTGAATCAGGATCTGAAAAAAGCCAACATAGTGCTGTAAAAAAATGGCAAAACACCATGCAGTATGCATAAACAGAAGTGTAACAGACAAGTAATGTATCTTCTTCAGTCCATACTGTTAAGTCTTCAACCATGAGATCTTGCCCAGTTTGGGGATCCACAGTTCAGGAAGGGCACAATCAACTGCAAGCAATCCAGAGAACTATTAGAGATCTCATTCTATGAGAAAGGCTACTAGGAAGGCTGAAAAGAAATATTGTAACTGTCCTCAAATACATAAATATATGCATAAATGCATACATTCCTACAAAGAAAGAAATTATGTAGAAGTAATGGACATTTAGGAAAACTTTCTAGCGGCAAAGGTGGAACACCAAAACATATCACCTGAGGAGATGTCTTCCATCACTGAAGACGTTTAAGGATACAATAAAAAAAATCACCAGTCAAAATTGATATCTATTTATATATGCTTGTTCCACCATGAAAGATTACCTAGGTGGATCTGCAAAAGGCCCATCAGATCTTTTTGTTTGTTTGTTTGAAATCTACAAACTGTTTTCAAATGCGAAGAAAGAGAAGAACACAAAAGAAACAGGAAGCATGCAACAGATACTTTTTTTCTTATTTATATAAAACTACTAATTTTCAACATTAATGTAAACATGAAAGTTTAAAAAATCACTAAACAGTATTTACTTATTCATTAGCACTAGTGCAAAATTTCACAGTCTTGCAAGACTAATCATGATTTATTTTATACCTCAAGAAACACAATTTCCCCTCTCTCTCCCCAGTAGAAGAGACAGGGTGGGCTTTTATCTTAGTTTCATATGAGGTAGCCATGTCCTTCAGCAACAGTCATTACCTGCATCTTGGAAGCAATTCACATCTTCACTTTCTTCCTTTGTTATTGGACCAAACCCCATTATGCTTCAAACACATTCTACCTACCATGGCCATAAACATGGATTTATATATTAAAAAGCTCTCGATTATTCTTGTTTTGGAGAGTTCTTCAAAATAATACTAGAAATATTCCCTGTTTTCATATAGGGTATACATTGTCCATGTTTGACCAATAACACAAATTGACCAATTCAACTCACTAAAGGAAACATGAAGCAGATCAATTTCTAATCTTTTCCTCAAGACACTATAAAGTATTTAAAGCACAAATGGCTCTAAGTCTGAATTCTCAAATATCCCACATCTATGAGATAATTAAGACATCAAACCTAAGTATTTCTAACAAAAACTTAACATCTACTAAGCCATTCAAGGAACTGTGTTCAGTGTAATGTGCACAAAGTGTTGCTACGTTGTCGTGCTTTTAAAGCCTAGGTCGTAACATCATCTTGCTCTGCAAGATGCTCTGCAATTGCTCTGCAATTTTTCCACAATGAAAAACAGCATTATGGCTAGATAAAAATGTCTACATCCCTCATTAACCTTTTGAAATACACTTAAATGATAGCTATGCTACTGAAATATATAAATTTATTTTTGAAGCTGTTAACTATCATTATGGAAAGGCTTGATTGCTAGGAACACAGCAGTCATGTCTTACATCTGTGCATTATTAAGTGCAAACTGCTTATTCCTGCAGAACATCCTTTGGACGCAGTATTAATAAAACTAACAAGTGTTCAGCCTGTGTAGATGAATGGATGGTACATGAAAAGGTAACAGTGTTTTGTAGAATCCATTCCAAATAAAGAGGTACATTACATATTTCCTACAGACATTTTGGCTGTGATGCATTACCAGAGCAGGATAAGCCCCCTAATCAGTACAGGCAAGGACAGAGTTCAGTCCTATTTTCATTGCATTGGACACAGACAGAAAGTAAAAGAAACATACCTTCTCACACATCTTTCGATGCTGCACCTTTGGTTGATGCAATTTGGAGGTGAATCTTTCTTTTTCCTAAATTAATCCCTTGACATGCTATTACAAATGTAATCTGAGACCATACTACCTATGAATGTGGCATAAGTAAATTAGGCAAACTGGTATGAACAACTCTATATCGTCACAGTATGGTTTTTTTCTGTACCAAGAAAACCATTTAGGCCTTAATCGCAGTATAAATTTGTCAAAGTCTTTACCTACTAACAATGATCTGCCTTAAAATAAATTATGCACTTTCATGTCCAGCCCAGACTCATTCAAAAAGGACATAATAGTGTGTGGTTTCCAAACTAGACTATATATGCATATTTTGGAATATTTCCACAAATACATAAAATCTTATTCCTTTCCTACCTTCACTTGAAGTGTTTCCTGAGAACTGTTAAGATGTTCTACATTGAGATTCTTCCCATCCTACTCTACAATTATGTATTCTTCAGTTGTAGTAAGTTCACATTTCTGTAAGGAAAATAATTTTGATTGTATGCATTAGAAAAATCCAACACTTGCTAAACGTGAAACAGACCCAAAACCCAACAGTCTTTATGTACTTTATGAACAAAAGTGGAAGAAAAAATTTTATCATTGCTTAGAAGTATCCACAAACTATAAGAAAAAGATCACGTAAATGTTAAAAAATGTAGTTTGAATAAATTTCTATTCAACAGTGAGAAAATACATATAAAAATATAAATCGGAAACTCTGATGCTAATTACATTTAAAACACAGGCAAATGTTCAAGTTTTCTTTCAAAGTCTGGAGAATTTCTACTTAGAGTCAAAACCAATGAAACATTATTTCATCATCTGATGTAAATCAATAGCTTTGTATTGCTTTCAATGAGCACAGATGTTTTCCAAGGCGCATTCTGTTAAAAGTCTAAACTAGCTCTGGCTTCCTCCTCCTTGCATTTTTCATACCCTGAACTAATTTATACTAGGAAAGATTACTAGTAATTTAGTGAAAAAGGCAATAATCACCACCCATTGTTTTGACTTGGTACAACACTTATATTTTCCAAGCTAATCTGTAAACTAAACAATAAAGAGCACTAGATGTAAAGAGTTAAAATGTGATTCCAGAGTGAAGACAATCAACGCAGATGCAATCACTCACAGGAATGCAAAGTGGCCAGGGAAAGTCAAGATGATCTTATTAATTATGCAGTGCTATTAGCTGAACAGCTCAGAAAAAGCAATGTTTTCTTGACTCAAGATATTATGTAAGCAGGCATTTGAACAAGCAGAGAGCATCATGTCCTTCCTGGCACTCAGAAGTACATTATGAAATATTCCCATTTGCATACAATCCCAGCAACAGCCCTCACCCTCCACCTGCACAGTTGTGCGTGGGCATACACAGACATCTATTTTGAGAAAAGGCTATGTTCTATAAAGCCAAGGGGTTAATACTGTTTCATGTTCTGTGTTTCTGACAGGTTAATATGCTACAGAGAGTTCAAGCCAATGTATTTTTGGAGCAAACAAAAAGTACACAAGACCCTCCAGCAGTCAACAGCCGCACAGCCCTGACATTACCCGTAGAATCTGGTCTTCCACCACTGCCTTATAACTTGTGATGACGTTTGATGCACAACAGCCCCAGCAAAAGTAGATGAGCTCCACTTCAATGGGAACTGAACAACAATCAGAATCTCAGTGTAGTTAACCACTGCTTTCTATCAATTAAAGCCATCAGATTTGAGATGCTTTTACAATCCTCCAGATCTCCAGTTCCTAAAATCTCTGTTGCTGGCCCACAGCAACTGGAATTCACTGGTACCAAGTACTCACTGTGGTGGAGAGGCAGAAATGGTTCTGTAGCCACACCTGGAGATATAGCTGGAAAAGAATGACTTGTATAACCCTGTAGTGCTCCTAACCAAGGCCACTGACAACTGTAATCTCACACCTCTGTCTGTGACCATCTTCCCCGTCTTTCTGCCAGTTACAGGTCTGGTGGCACAACTGATGGAGCAAAAGGAGTGTATCTCTTCCAGTACCAAGTTTAATACCTTGTTTAAGACTACTTTTACCAGCAGCACTGAGTCAGTACTGGTCTTTACCCAGAAGCAGCTGAGGTACAAATATGTTTTGTTTTGTTAACTTTGCAGCGATAGCAATCATTTCAACCAGGAAGATGGCAACCATCTATTGGTGAGGACAGTGAAGTCTTAAGCCACTGCAGCTGTTTCCTAAGGGATTGCAACCAGAATCCTAACTGAACTTCCAGGCTATATCTAGCCTACTAAATTAAAACTGCCAGGAACATGTCAGTCCTTGAAGCCATCTGACAAGGATCAGCCTGCATTAATGCTGGTAAAATCTTTTAGCCTCTGACCCAAACTGGCTACACACTAACAGCTGTCAGAAGCGGGCCCGACACATTTTTAACTCTATATTTATGCCCAGGTGCTGTTTCACAGTGTTGCACTCCAATGCTTGGCAGCCTTTCCAGGGAATAAATTAAAAGTCCAAGTGTAGATATAGAATCCTTTTTGGTATTACCAAAAACCAGCTTACAGATGCACGGGTTGGTGTTCAGCCTGTGCTAGGTGGGGTGTGCCATTTTCTTTTCCTTATACCATTAAGGTGTTAAGGTGCAAGAGATTTGTGCCAGTTCCTTATGTAAAAATATATCACAACATCCTATCTTTTTGGATAAGATATTTGAACGTACCATAAGATCATATCTTTTTGGTCCTTTTCATTCTTAAACTTGTAAGAGCCATAAAATAATATCAAATTTTAATTCAGCATCCTAGAATGACAAAGTTTGCTTACGCTTAAGACTGACACTTCAAAATGTCAGGCTTTCCTTACATACACTTTTTTCCCCAGCTCAAGTTTTTTTATACTTTTAAGAATACTTGGATCAAGTGACACTATATAAAACAAACAAGTCAGATAAACCAAAACCAGGTCAAAAGACTAATACTGTTTTCCCCTCAGTAGTTCTATAGCAAAACATAGACATCTGGCGTCACAGAACTCTTCCTGGAATCTAATAAAAGAAGAGCTGAAAATGCCACAAACAAAAACAAGAGATACTGGAAATTTCCAGAGGGATATGTTTGTGAGTTTTCTAACTTAAGTATAGTTTTGTTTGTTTGTTTGTTTCAAATTACATTTTGATTCCCAAGTAGAATGAATCTCTGAAACTGGTGCACTATGCCTGTACTATTTCCAGTCTTCAGCTTGTGAATAACTTACTGAAAACCACCTGTATTTATGCCAACATTATGTTAACATGATAGCCAGCTCTGGCAGTCAGGCAGCTGAACCAGATGCTCCAATGCAATTTCTGGAAACTGAAAATAAATAAAAAAACCAAACAGAACACAATTCAGAAACCTGATAGGGAAGAACTAGTACTCAAAAATATCTTACCTCATCTCCAGAACACACAGCACAAGACGACTCCAGGTTTGGAGGAGCTCAGGCATAGCAGCACGGAGCTACTTCAGCACATGCTGAGTGTGCTGTTTTTTTCTGCTTCCCAAATAAGTTTCACAAACAGTGCTGAGCTCCTAGCTGCTGAAGCTAGATTGCTGGCAGTCTCTAAGTTAGCTAACGTAAAGCCTGTCTTGGGTATATATATATAGATTACACTGAAGCTCTGATACTTTTTCCCACAGAATAACCATTAGAATATTCTATCAAAACTGTGCTTTTCTAGGGAAGACACAGAGATTGTGCCTCAAACACTGTTGGGGTTTTTTTTTTGTAGCTGCTCTGCAGCACAGTGAATTGCACTGTTGCACTCACTATGATAACGTACTCCTGTGTGTTTAACAAGGTACAATATATTATAATATTTCTTCATTTTATTTTTCACACATGCTTTCTGTACCTTGAGTACAGCAAAGTATCCTATATTGGATAGAAGGCAACTGCTGTTGTGTGGGCTTTCTTCACATGGGCTTTACCTTTTTCAGTCCCACTGGGGCAGAAGACATCATCGGTACCCTTGCTTCTTTTTCCTACCAGAAAGGCATTCAGAAGTTTTGTGATACTATCACTATTTTCCCTGCTCCAAAGACCAAGCCTAAAAAGGTAACTTCATTTTGGAGGAAAAAGTCTGGGAATATTTCCGTGTAACTGGTTTCCTTTATATATCTGTTTACTACCCGTGTAACAGAAATCATCATCCTGCTTTAGCACACTCCACCCAGGGATCTCTACCAAAGAGAAGGCTCAGGAAGACATATTTGCCATCATCCATTTTGAAGTGTGACAGTACAATGAATATTTCTAAATCATCTTTCCCCTTAATGCCTCCACCACCACAAAGACACAGTATTTGGGTTTCCAGCACTAAGGGGGTGGGGTTAGCTTTAATATTTTAAAGCACAGAAGTATTTCGTTTTTAAAAATTCCCACACGGTGATATTCAGCCTAGTATTAAACCATTCTCTAGCATTGTAAAGACATGCATCTTGGATGACAAGTTCTTACCCTACCCATAGGCCCAGGTTTTCTTTTAAGCTGTAACAAATTAAATAGAACTCTTCATTACGCAGCAAAAATTAGATACTTCCAGAGCATGGAACAAAATCAGGATGTAGCACACACGTTTGCTCTAGGAAGAAGTGTTAGTTTTTCTTTAATCCAGGATTGTATCAGTGATCCTGTTTACCAGTGGAGTCCACACATAGCTGCATCTGCACAGCTGAAAAGATAATGAACCACAGCAAGGGAACAACCCTCTGGGAATAGAGGAAGATTTTACAGATGAAAACCAGCTCAGCACAAGACTATGCCCTGACACTGGGCTCTGGGTTTTGTATTATTTCCTCCCATTTGCCTTAGAGGCAACTTGTTAAAGAGCATACACACAAAATATTTATCATTTTGCAATAAACTAAAATGAAATGCTATTCCTTGACTAGACTTCAAAATACTTTAGCTCCCACTAAACATTAAAAAAGCTCCCATCAGACAGCCAAAAGATTTTAGTAATGCTAATGAGCTTTGTATCAAAACCAATAAAGGTTCCTGTCATTATCACCTGTTATCACCTTATATTTAGAGAGCTACAGTCACACATTTATAATACAAGTATAATTAGCTGCTAGACTTGCTTATGATCAACATCACCTTTAGGAAATGATAAGAAATATTTGATTAGCTTGGTGGTGTTTTTTCATCTCTCTCCCCTATATTTCTTCTTTTTTTTTTTTTTGTCATTCATTTAATCAAAGCTATATAATTAAAAACTGTACAGAAATACTAAAGTTTCTGTAGAGTATCGTGTTTGCCATTGCCCCTGCTGGAAAAGGGTGTTGATTTTGCCACGTGTTGTTTCTATTCAGTCTCTCAGCAACAGGTAGTAATTTCATCCATTGCTGCCTGTACCTGAATAACCAGCTTTTCAACAACTTCTGCTGGAGACAGAATGGCAGAATTAGCAATTTGCTTGCACACCTTCAGTGCAAATCTTGCCTGTCTGGGCAATATTACATCTATGTCCTTAGAATAACTAGACAGAAAAGTAAGCATCCAGGAGAAAAAATTTTTGCAAGGGTACTGGTTACCAAAATCAGATCAAATGCTGCAGCAAACAGCTTAAATTTTGTCTCAGCAGTGCAGGGGAGCTCTGTTTTGGTTCTTTTTCTTTTTCTTAGAAACTTAACAATGGAGAATAAAAAAGTGCAAAATAGTGAACAATGTTGTCAGATATTAGATATAAAATAAGAATCTTTTTTCCCACCTCTAAGTGACCAAACCAGGGCAGAGGAAAACCAGTGAGAAAGGCAGAGCAGCAACAGAGAGGAAGTGTTACACATGGACCCAGCCTCCTGCACCGCCTCACCAAGGGGACTGGGAGGCACTGAGTATAACACCCAGTACAAGGGGAGGCGAGACCACAATGGAGAAGGAGAGGTGTTGGAATGAAACTTAGTTGGAGAGAGGAGGATTTCTTTCCCAAGGTGTTTGATTGTTAATTTTCTATCTCATATCCTGAATCAGTGATGAAATGTTTGCAATAATTAGCAAATTTAAGTAGAAGTCCAAGCTGAGCTACTTTTGCCTGCCACAATGGTTAATATAGGTATCCTGCCTATATCTGCCTATAAGCTACGTATCAATCCTATATGACTTTTAGAGCTTGAGGCATGTTTTTATTGCATTTCATGCTCATTTCCCATGACTACCGTTATCAACTGAGAAGCACATGACTTCTATGCACGCTCCACTCAAATGAGAAGGAACACAACGTACCGGATTCAGGCTAGGTCTGAAGGGCTGGATGTAAAGAGCAGGGTTTTCCTGTCCTGGTGTGGTCAGGTTGCCAGAACAAGCTCCAGCTGATCTTGTGCCATACCATTATCCTTGTGATTAAAGATCCCTGAAATTATGGCTTCTACCACCTGACTGCATAGGGAAAAGAAAGACACTTCAAAGAACTCAAAATGGATACAAACAATAAACTGCCATTTTTAACATGCTATTTTGCCAGTGAATACAGAACTAAAGCAATACATGCAAATTCTGAGTGGGAAAGGAGCTATCGATCTTCACCATTATTTTGGGATAAGGACTGTTACACACAATCCTCAAGTCACTAATACCACAGTCCTCTGATATTTTTTTTTTTAAAATCTTATGACATGAGTTTGTGTGTGAATGCTCATTTGTTTGAAATATATTAAAATGCCAACATACAAAGATAATAGCAGAAGCCAGCTCTCAGAGAACTACATGAGAAAAAAAAAAAACACATCTTCACACCTCTCAGAAACTGCATTTTCACTTGCTTTTCTGGGCTTCAATTTTTGTCATGTATTCGGGTCAAGAAATATGAGATTGTAACTATAATATGAAAACAATGAAAACAGCTGA
Organism: Falco cherrug; assembly: GCF_023634085.1. Lineage (NCBI taxonomy): Eukaryota > Metazoa > Chordata > Aves > Falconiformes > Falconidae > Falco > Falco cherrug. The sequence goes on from NC_073699.1 coordinate 68,659,335, forward strand.
AACTTGAAAGCACTATAGAATTAACTGTCAGTAAGAATGAAAACCTGAGTCCTTTATTTTTCTTTAATATATAACTTTGGTTTCAGAAATCAACTTGCATAATTTACTAGCACAACAATCATTAGGGATTTAAGGGGACTCTGTTGTGCAGTTGCACATTAGTTGTGTGTGCATTTTGCATGCCAGCCTACAAGTACCTCTGAAAAAATACACAGCTACAAAATGCCTTTGTGGACCTCGACATTAAACTGCTGGGAGCTGGTAAACACTAGCATGAAGGAAACCCCAGTTTCAGAGGAACTTCTTCCTTTTTTCATACTAAACATACCCTGACCATACACCTGTTAGGAAGACAGGTATTGCATATTCATCTCATGACTGCATTCACTGGAGACTTGCACCCAGGGTGGGATCCACTTTATTCTACCTCCTAAAATTTCAAGATGTATTTACTATGAGAAGTATAGTCATCTGGTAGAGTACTCAGAAACCATCCCTTACCCTGAGCCACTGGGAACATGATCAAATTCAGCAGAAAAGTTTGCAACTATTATGTATTAAAGCTGCATTTGGATGAATGCTTGAGATGTGTTCACAAAAGAAACAGTTTGGCATGTCACATAGGGATAATGAAGGCTCTCACATTTGTGAGAATCTCTGATAATGAAGTAATTTAGATAAAAATATTTACTAAAAGTGAGTTCAAGTGACTACCATACAAGTGGAATTTTGGCTACTTCTACAAAACCCAGTTTTAATCTATTCCTTCTCCCCACCCTTCCTCCCAGCTCTTTAAAAAGTATTTATGATTACAGCATATGTAGTCTAAGAAATCTTCAATTACATCAAAAACCCAAATCATATACTAGGTGAAATTCAGAAGCAAAGTTAAAATGACAGGATGGGGTAGATGAAGAAATTGTAATGGAAACACTGAACTGTAAAAAAATGGAGTCTTTTCATCTTGGATGCAGAAATGATGATTCTATTATATTTTTCATAGGCAGGAGGGGAAGGTAAGGTAAAGTACTTTGATACTAGCTAAATATAGTGTCAGATTCAAAAGCCATGAAGATAATGTTGCATTTGAAAAAATTAAAACTTCACTATCATACCCCACAATACTGATGTTCAATGTTTCAGCTGACTTGACTTTAAATACATTTTTATCCACATCATACCTTATTATTTCCCTGCCAAAGTTGCTCTCTTTTTAATTAAAAAATATTTGGCTTTTCACTATAACTTCTAAAAAATTATCAGTGATTGAAAAACAGGCTTTAAAAATTGAATTCACAAGATAACAGTTAGCTGAACATTTTAAAGGACTACCCTTCTGACTTCAACTATGTCATTTTATTAAGGCTTACTGTTACAATGAGAAGATCAAATTGTAAAAATGAAATTTTAAAAATAAAGTGAAAGATACTTAAATTTTTAAGACAAACATTGGTAAACGTGGCCTTGGAGAAATTTTGCATCAGGGGAATGTTTTGGTGTCTTTTGGGGGTTTAATAGAAACATTAGTGATAGTTTTAAAATAGACAACAGAGGAAAGCTAGTACCTCCAGCTACAGCTGACACAGCAAGACCTGCCAAAACCTAGTTAGTGTGAGCTACAAAAAAATTTTTCCAGCAGAAAATTTGTGGTTACTGTTAAGGTAGAGAAGAAGAAAAAGGTAGATCTGCAGGTGCAGTGCAGATGGGAAGCAGGTGCCCAGGCAAAGAGCAGGCTGCAAAGGGACCTGTCCTGGGAGAAAGTTTGCATCGGGGCCATGCCTCCAGGGCTCTGCAGATTTTTTTAGGATTATTTTTGGGATGTGGGTTAAGGCAAAGAGGTAGTCTAGACGTTCCTGTGAGTGGAGCTATCAAATACTTGCCCTCTGAAGCGTATGCTTCCACTGCTTCTGAGCTGGGGGAAGCTTTCCTTCACTTATTTAAGTGGGAGGGATGTGTCTGAGTTTAAGGTAAGGTTGTTCTCATGTTTAATCAGGTCAATCAAGCTCAGCTACATCAGCTGTATTCTCAGGATAGCCCAGTCATCACTATCTTGGTGAACTTGACCTCTTCCTCTGGTGCCCTTTCCTACAAGCATTCAGCTGTCAACACAAAAAGGCCACTGGCCATTTGCCTTAATATTCATCCATCTATTTTGCATTTTCAGCAATTTAACACATTGCCTTTGGTCATTTTGTTCTATAAATTTTGTCCTATGAAAGAAACAGAGAGGGGATTAGGAAGCCTTACTTGTGCTTTGCAGTTAAATCCTCATTTTACTTACAGTGGCATCAATCTGGTAGATTAAGTAAAATAGTGAAGTTATACAATGAGTAATGGGTGAAAAATATTTCACGTCTCCTGAATCATAGCAAATGACAAGGTGCTTCCAGCAGTTCTTAAATCAACCCTGCTTTGTCCTGAGAGGCATCTTTATCATTATCACACCACCCTTTAATTGGTTCAGTACCATTAAGAAACAGCACCATTGGAAGATCTGCAGGAATTACAAACCTAAGAGCAATTGTGCTTGTTACAGTCTGGTTCTTTCCAACACTGTGATTCCCTTTTTGCCTTTTCCCAGGCTTCATTTTCAGGGTAACCATAGGAACTGAACTCAGAGCATCATATGGGATGCAAAGGTTTGACCAACGTTTTTAACTTACAGCAATGCTTTGTTTTAAGGATCCAGGCGTATTAGTATAAAGACTTTCACAGATTAGCGCTATTAGTGCTAAAAGTTATGATTGGTCATGGCCAAGACATCTTGAATGTAAAAAGACTGTAACCTACAGAGCCTCCTAGACACAACTGAACTGGAAATCTAAGATAAAGTGTCTCATCTGAGATTTCCTCCATATTTTCTTTGTTTGGACCATAAATATTCCAAGCACAGTTTCCTTCTCCACGTGAGCTTTCGTTGCTTGACTGGTAAAAGTGTTTGAATCTTTTAATTTCCATTTAAAAGAAGGGGGGGTTTATGCCCACTTTTTTGAGAAAGACTCAGGACTTTGAGAAAGACTGCTGAATAGGCTGCATTTTAGTGCCTGACCCACTCTTAACACAGTAATTTACCCTCTTCTTTGTTTGTACCTCTCTTCACCTCCCATATACTTTCCTCACTAACAATTACTCTCAGATCTGCACACAGAGTAACTCAGTACAGACTCCCAGTGATGCCCATACTGATTAAAGTGGTAGCCTAAAGCTCAGATGGGTGGAAATACACATTTTTAATAACACACCAATTGCATTAAAAGTAACATTTTTACTATAAGAAGTTTATGTTAATAGCAACATAACAATTTATCTGCCCACTCTGCTTTCGCAATCTTTCAACTTTCATGCCATACAAGTTTCTGTTGTGCTCATCTTTAAACCTTACAGCTGTCCTCTAGTTATTCCCTGTGACAGTAATCCCAGATTTCTTTTAGCCTCAAACAATACTGCAGCACCACGCTGGGATATACCTGTGAGTTTAATGGATCCCTGACTCTTCAAATCTCCTCACTGCCTGGATACACAAAGCATTCACTCTCAGGTAAAAGCAGCGTCTGTAATGATTCAATCTAAAGGAATCTTATTATAATTTTTACTGCCTACGGCTCTAGTAATAATCATCTGTCACTCTTTGAACAAACATTACATAGGTGCTTTCACCAGCACGTGAGTAGAATATATCAAGTGAAGTCTGAGGTCAATCAGGTGAATTTCAAGTTTATTTGCATGGTTCTTTTCTGTTTTCAAGTAGAAACGCTTAATTTTGAAAACACAACATGTAATGTAGATACCTTTGCTGTAACAAAGTATTCTTTTGCTGTCACCGCAAACCATAAATTTATTCAAAACTGTCCTAAAATCCTGCTTCTACTCAAAAAAAAAAGTAAAGCAAAGAAAAATTAAATAGCTTTATATCACTATATATTTATTGCATGGCTTTTTCTAATTGTTGATGCTGTTATGATGTCAAGGCCGATTTCTTACAGGCTGGTAGCTGTCAAGCTTGTATTTACTTTGATTCTAATGATGCCTTCTAATCAAGAAGCTAAATCAAGGTTCGCAGGGCAAAGTTAAAAAATCAGGCAGCATTTTAAATTAAACTGATGTGGTAAAAAGACAAACTCTGCAGTGATGGCATTGATCCTAGAGGAGAACCTATGTCTGAGCCTGTTACCATCCAACAACTCAGAGCATTTCAGAGATGAAGAGTCTTTTTTTTTAACTAAAATCAAAATCAAGTAATAACATCCTTCTCCGAAGACTGGAACTGAGTAAACAGAAGGAACACAAATATCAAATGTTTTCTTTCTGATAGCAGACATCATCATCTTATTTCTACCATATTTGTAAAGTTTTGGCACAGCATTGCTTTTTGGTTGTTTGAATCTCCCTCTCCATCCCAAATAATTACCCACACCCACCACACACACGCTTTGCCAGAGACAATCTTTACAAGCAGATGCAGCTGATAAAGCACTCTTCCCAGTGCTGAAATAAATATTAATAAAATCATAAGCACTGTTGCAGAGAAAAGAAATGTATGAGGTAACAAAGTGTCTAAAGAATTTGCTGTGGAGTCCTTAAAGGAAATAATCCCCATTTCTTTGTGGAAACCTTTCCTGAATTCATCCTTATGTTACCTCTTCCAATATCCCAGATGTGTGTATAAAGCACAAACTATGCTTTTGAGAATACAAGGTCATAAATGACACATCAGTAGACTGCACCTTCTAGCACCGGAGAAATAAAAAAAAACCCACAACAACAAAAAACCAAACACAACAAGACTTCCTAGACTCAAATCCAAAAAGCAGAATCCACCCCTGACTACTGTCTGTGCCTGCATTACAGAGAGACATATTATGGGGCATACGTTACGGGATGATGTACTGCAGCCTCCCATGCAGCCCTGATCTCTGGCTAGATACTTCAGCCAACATAAAGACAACTAAGTTGTATGCCTTGGTTTTTTTCTCCAGAAGAAAACCAAGCAGGCAAGAAGACATACTACTTTTCCACAAGCCCTGCAGGGCAGATGTCAGGCTGTGTACCTGCCTGCAGGCAGACCTGGCCGGGGGTAGCTCTCAGAAAGTGGTGCCAATGCACACACCTGTAACAACAGAGCATCAAGATCACAAAAGCTGTTTGAGTTCTTTCTTTATTATTATTCAATAGTTATTGTTCCAATGCTGTTACCACCTTGTCTCTTAGTCAGACACATATTCTTTGTTTTGTATTTTTTGATTCATACAGACCTGATAAAATATTTTTCTTTCCAGAGAGGAGTTCTCAGAACATCTTTGCTACAGGTCCTATACACCAAGTCTGGACATCCAAGGACAGACTCTCACAACCTTCAGGTCCAAAGCAGCTCATGAGAACTAAAGATCAGGCAACTATGAACTACATAACAAGTCTCTACAGAAAATACAGCCAGGTTCATTTGGAATTTTTTTCCATACCTAGCAGTGAAGAAAATAGACATTTGACTGCAACAGATCTTATGTGTTTTCTGTGTGGTTTTCTTTCTTTGTCTGTCACAGAACGACATACACTACACATGTTTCTTCTATTCACAGCAATTTCCCTCTACACAAGGCAGAGGAAGACCCAGGAGAACAGTTAACAGACCAAATGCAAGGTCAACAACAAAAGATCTGATCGCAGAGATGTGCTTTTAGGGAATAATATTTATCCTATTTATCTTTCATTTATTACTGTCATTTAAGCCATTCTGTTTTGTGAGCTGTTCTCCAGAGTAACCATTTTCCTCCACACAGGATTGCGTATGCAACTTCTGCTGCTCTCACCACACTGGTGCATTCTCTTTCATATGTTAAGTGCCATCACCTGTTACCATCAACAGTTTCAAATGATTCCCCCAATAAACCTGTAGTTTTATTTGAAGTTATTATATATAGGTTCTAAATTTATTAGCTTATCATGAATGTTACTAGAAAAAAATGTCTCTAAAATGAGAGAGGTAAAAGCAATATAAATGCAAGTAAAAAACCCCAGCTATCACTTAATCTTTGTGATAAAATACTGATTTTAAATGGCAATAAAATTTGGTTTTTTACTGTCTTATCTATAACATCCAAGCATTCTAAGGTTCCTCCACTCTTGCCAATTCTATAATGGTGCACACAGACATTTAAATCTGTCCCATATACAAACTTTGAACATCAGAATATGCATGCTTTATTGCACAAAAGAAGTCATGTCAACATCCACACTGCTAATTGTTGGCTTGAATGGATGCATAATGAGCTGGCATCAGGACATTAGAACCTCAAGCAACAGAGGAGCTTACTCAGAGTCACATAATTTCTATGTTATAAATAAGAAACAGATATCAGACATGTTACAGAGGAGGGGGGGTCCCTATATCAGACAACTAAAAAAATCCTTTAACCATCACCCAAAAACAAACAAACCAACCAACCAACAAAACCCACAGAAAACCAAAATGTCTTTCCTTATTTGAACATACTGCATGGGGTTTCTAAAAGATGGTGCACAGTAATACCACTTGCATAGGTTTTGTCCCAGGAATCAGAAGGAAGCCAAAAGATTCACCCAAGGATCAGAATCACAGGCATACTGTGGATCAAGTCTCCTATAACTCTGGGTATGGTGATACATACCCAGTCTCATCTCCAAAAACTATTTCCACTAAATCTTCACGTTCATGTCTCTTTCCATTTATTTTCATAATAACATATACAAACTACTCTACAGATAACACATTCAAAGCAGCCATTTGCATGGAATTATTCTGGAAGTATATGAAAAAGAGAGTATTTGCAAATGTTAAATCAATACAATTCATTGATTTTTTCACGGGCTTGAAACTTCTTTTGCCTATGACAAGTGATGATTAACAGGCTTTCCTCAGATTTTGCATTTCAACCCCTGATTTAGCTAAAAGATTTGTAAAACTTCATTTAGTAACCCAGCCTTCAATCGCCTTCATAACTGGTGTATAAGAATTAGATTTTGAAGGACCTCTACTTCTACTTTTGTCAAAGTCGTTCAGCACTTAAATGCCAAAGTTTGAGTGTCTGATATGTAAAATATCCCACAAACTAGGGGAGAACTTTTGAAGTCTGGCACACATGACAGCATATTAATAACACTTCAGGTATCTTTGTTCCAAACATTATTAAATACCAGATATGTATTTATTTTAAGGATACCCAGCACTGACAACACAGCGAATGAATGCTGAGTTTCTAAATTTAATATACAATTCAGTCACAGGTGCAGTGTCATAGCATACCTGTTTCAACAAATGGAACAAAAGTATTCACTCAGCTTCTTCCAACCCTATAAAGACACAAAGTAAAAGTATTACAAAATATTCCACCTAAACGTTTGTTGTTTCTGCAAGGCTAGATTTGCAATTAGAAGTAGTATTACGTGCTTGTGTGATCTTTGTTTTGTTGCATTGGTTTTTGTTATGTTTGTGGGGTTTTTTTTGTTGTTGTTTTTTTTTTTTTAATTAAGTAGAGTATTTGGAAGGGGCAGATCAGCTTTTGGGCATATGAGCTCTCTAAGTCTGAAACAGAAACAGTAAAGTCCAAAACCAAATACAATTTGAGCATAATTCTTCTTAGTTTCTCCAGAGTCACAGTTAAACCCCCTTAAGAGAAAAGCAAGTTGGACACAGTGGACAAGAGGAATGTTAACACAGAGAGGTCATGCCATGGCCAGTTAACTCCTAAAATACATAGTCCATGGGGCACACAAAAGGCAGTAGGTGAAGAAGAGTATACTGTGGGACAAAATTTAAGGTCCAGTGGAATCACGAATTTTAAGTCCCAGGCTTGGTTTTGGATGATGTTTGACCTCTGAGGATCAAGAGCAAGAGACCACAGATCTGTTCTGTGAAACATTCCCCCTTTGGTAACTGTTTCTGTTCTTTTCTGATTGCATGTCAGGGTTTATGCTGGTGCAAAATTGTTCTTCAGGTCCATCTACAATTTTTTAAAGGGTGAAAACCACCATAATTCTAGGAATAGCAAATGTTAGATTCAGTGACTGATTCAGAGTATCCTCAAGATAAACACTGAAAACTGTCTTGTAATAGCTGTAATGTTCATCACTTCTCATTAAAGTTGTAAAATATATTTCCAAAAATCCTAATTTTCTGCTTGGACCACATGAAAGTAGCTTTAGTATTTATGAAAAATAGCCTACTTTTTTTAAAAAAACTCATATCAAACTTCTCAGAAGTTCAACTTGCTAAAGATTTATGGTGTCACATAAATCTCTATAATGAACAAATCTTGCCCAAGCTGCACGTCTAACTCACTGCAAAATATTTTTAATTTCCACATAACAGCAATCTCTTTGCTCTATCCGTTCTGCACTCACCAGTAAATTTCACAGCCAGGAAAATAAAGCAACAGAGATTGGAATTACATCATTATAATCCCCTAATACACCAGGACACATGGGAAGTTTTAGGCCTAAAGAAGTCAAAGAAAATGAACAGAAAAGAAATAGTAATTCTAAAGGAAAGTACCATTGGTTAGCATTTCTTTTATTTATAGACTTCATTTATTTACTGTTTTGAACATTTCAGTGCTTACCAAACAGAAATGTGGGGGTTTGTCTTCCAAAGAAGAAAATATATTTGTACCAAAATTGAACTGTAGCCTTTTAGTAGATGTCATGTTAGTTTGATATACCCTGGTCATAAACACAACAAAATAAATGATTGTAAATAGACAGTCCTCACACTGCTAAGCATCTGCAGAAAAATGTGCACACACAAAATGATTCAGCACATTCGTTGCCAGATTTTTAAATGGCTCTACATAATTTAATGAAATTTAAACACAGTAAAAGGGTAAAGCTTTGATGCCCAAACTCTCATTTCAATATTTTCTTTTTCATGAAGTAAGCAGAAAAACCCAATAGAGAGCAGCTTTAATTAGCTTTATTTTAATCAGATTTAGAAATTAGACAAATAGATGGCTCATAATGTATCTACTCTGTTTAGAATGAAAATAATTCCTGAGAGAACTTGAGATTGCAGCATTTTCTGTAACATATATAGTGAAGTCTCTATGGGAGGAGGCCTTGTATCAAATTAATTTGGTAAAAATTAACATAACAGAGATGTTTAGGGTTTTAGAAATTTCTCACATCCCACATTTTTTTCTTTTTTTTCTTCAATTTGAGCAAGTCAAGTAATTCAGATCTCCTATTAAACAGTGCCAAACAAATTTGATTCTCTTGAAAAACACTATTTGCATAAGTCCATTTATGCACTTGAGCTTCTCTCCCAAAGTAGCTCTTCAGCTCTGCACTGTGTTGCCTTTTTAACAGGAAACTTGAACAATGTTAACAAATCCTGGGACAGAAAACCACATTTTTGCACCCAATTTAAAGCACTATGTAGAATACAGCTCTAATTCTGGTTCAGAGTTACCTGAAAGTAGTAAACGTCTCCATGTTTACTCCTATTTTAGGAACAGAAGCAATGGCTTTTTCCCATCTCAGTACAAGGAAAAAACATGGACAACTTTGGAAAGTTTCTCAGTATAAACTGTCCACAGCTTGAAGGTGTGTGTTGCTGGCTACATCTCCACATGTTCCCTACTTGGGTTCACCAGCACCCCAGCAAATATTTTAAAGCATACTTCTGCAGTGCCTCTTCTCAGAACTAACTCAGGCTGAAACTGTTGGCCACGTTAACACGACTGTAGCTGCTACAAGAGTTAAGTGGTTGAGGAATACAGAGAAGCAGGGAGTATGGCATGCCTGGGGGCTTTAGACTGGATTTAGCATTATTGAAATAATTCAACTCACTATAATTGCATTTGAATTATCAGCATCAATTTTAACTAACGAACGTAGGTATTTCCTTTCCTGAGCTTTTCAAGGCACCACACGACTCTGTTCCTGTCTTAGTTGCTAAACACCTCAAGGTCATAGATTAACTATATAGTGGTTTTTGCAGAATTTTTACAGTGGTTTTAATATCTTTTTCTGTACAGTGTCAGCAATTAACAAGACTTACAGAAGTCTTGATCCAGAAAAGTACTTAAGCACATACATAACATTGATTTCTTGAGCTGACCACGTAATCTGACAAGACCAGGTACATGCTTGAAGTTAAAGGCATGTTCTACTGCTTTCTATTTATAAGTGAGAATATTTACCACTATGCAAGGAGAAACACCATCTGGTAAAACATATCCCTGTTTTGGCTAAAAAAATAATGTTCTTAGATGTGATCCTTGGACTATGCATGAATTTACTTACATTTTTAACATTTTTCCTGAAGATGCTCTTTAGGACAGGTCTTATTCTCAACTGCACTGGGAAAAATCAAGTCAAAGATGTCTTCAGGCAGTTCTTTGCAGTCATTTCTTTATATTTAGGTACACAGGACCCAGCAGATTCACTTAAATCAAATGCCTCTCCATTATCCTAAAATCCACTAACCTCATTCTTCTGTCTCTCAATTTCAGCAGCAATTTCATTACAAATCTCATTATGCTAATATAGGAGAAAACTTGATTAACCTAGAAGAATTCAGACATATCAATCACCTCTGCTTAAAGTAAATCAGTATTGCAATGAAAATGCTTAAAAAACTCTACCACGTCAGAGCCTTACCAAAAGCAACTCTTAGACGAAAACCGGATTTTGACAACAGGAGTAAAATACAGGTAGTTTACAAAGCATTTAACCATTAAACTGTATTTATCTGCTTGTTACATTACTACAAACTCAAACTCTTCTTGTGAAAAAGCTGCTCATACAGAGGGTTTTTATGCAAGGAACATTATGTATACAGCCAAGCAATTCTTTTCAGTAAAGACTGGTATTTATTAGTAAGGGCTATTTATGGAATTCTAGAGATAGACAGATACCCTGGTGCCTGCAATTCAAAAACATCTTTAACAAAAAAATGACCCCAGAAATTATATTATGGGTTAGAACGGAACATTGGAAAATGCCATAAAGAAACAGGAAAGTGATAATGGCTTCCTGACTAAGTGCTTGACAGCCTGTCCAACTATGACAAGCACGAAATGCCACACAGTTTCACAGATCACTGGTAAGCAGACTGCTAACTTGAATTTCCACCTAAGCAGATTATTTTGAAATATCTGCAAACAACCTGACACATGTGCTTTTGTCCATCCCCCAGTTTCTTCATCCCAGCCATGCATTACAGAGCCTGGCTAATAAAGGAAATATTCTTTTATGATCTTATTACAGTGAAAAAATCGCAGTTTTAAACTGGACAGTGTCAACAAGACAAAAAGTGTCTGCAACCTTTGTGTGCTTTCTAGGAATAGCCAACTAAGCTTTCAAGCCACTATCTCAAAGTAATAAACAGCATTAATAAGTGGCAGTGTAAGCTGCCTTCTGTATGACTGTACCAGCGTGTCATAGCCCTGTTCTGTAAATATTCACCTTTTGCGATGAACAGATCACTCTGTTCTCTGCACTTTCCTTCTGTGGCCACCATACTGACCATGATAACAAAACCAGCAACAGACTGAATGAGACCAACAGGTGGTTTCACATAGGTCACTGTGAACTCTGGCTAAAGAATGCACCCTTTACCACATTTCTTCCCTTATCCCATTAATAGAATACTTTCATGGAAGACATTTGACAAAAGTTCATCTTTTCAGCTGATGCAATTAGATTCAAACAGAGAAGAGCTTGCCATGGTGTAAAGCTGGAAGAAACCACTATAATTTGAAAGTTAAAGCCACTTATACCCTTTTCCAGATGCCTTGTGCTTTATGGAAAACAAGAGAAGGCAGAAAACAGAGCAGGGGTTAGATACAGAGCTCCAAGAGTTTCATCCAGTTGCTACTGGCTCTGGGAAGAACATACCAACACCAGGAGCACCAGCCTCTGCTGCTGCATGTGCCCACAACATGAGGGCAGAGAACTAAGGGAGGAGGTGGGAAGCTGACTGCAGTAGCCAAGCTTCCAAGGAAATAAAACATGTCCAGTTTCACTCCGCACACCTAGCTGCACACTCCAGAAAACGCACCAAACTGTAAGGGTTGCCAGCTGACAGGGATGTCATCTTCTTCTCCTTCTTTAAATAATTTAAAAAAAAAAAAAAAAAAAAAAGTTGTTCAGGATGTTAAAAATTATTATTGTTGTTTTCTCCATTCCCCTGCCTGCCAAACTTCACCATTTTGTAAGTATGCACTCAGACAAATTATAAGGAATCTATTTTTCCCCTTTTGGGTTTTCTGTCTAAAGTACATAAAACCTTCACAAAAAAATCATTATCACTTTGCCTCTCTAACATACAGCTTTTAAAGTGATTACAGAGACAGAGAAAAATCTATGGAAAATATGTAGAAAATTGTATACTTTCAAGTAAAAATAGAAAATACTCAGCTGTATACTTCTAAGTCATTGTACTTTAAAAGTAACATTCTAATTACCTGTTTTTTGGGATTTGTGCCAGTGCTACCCGGAAAAAGCATTCTTATCTAGCCATGAGCTACAACATAGAAAAACAAATTGCAAGAAATATTGAGCTTTTGGAGTTTGGAATGATTGAGACCTAGTTAAAGAAACATATGCTGCTTTGATTACATAGCAGCCTCTACTCCATGTACTCAAATAAGAATATATTATAAAACAAGACTTCAGACAACATATTGAAAAACTAAATACAACATCCCTGTATCCTGTCTGGTAAGGCTGCTGTACCCCACGTCATGGTTTGTGGAAGTTTCATGTTTTCTTGTCATCTACAGAAAAAATGATGATACCTGATATGTCATAAAGACAGAGCAGTGGAAAAATGATAGCAGGTTCACTGCGAATCCTTCAGTGCATAGTTAGCTTTTCTAAGGATTTTTAACAAATGTGAACCATCTCAGTAAGCTTATCAGTTTTTCAGCACTTCTCGTCATACAGACACGGGTTTTTTTGATCTGAACAGAGAAGCCTTAAAGCCCAGTTAATTCACTTTACAGTCAAGCCACAGCCACACCATCACCATTTTGACTCCTTGGATCCAGGCCAGACTGCTTGGCTGGAAGGAGCATTAATCAACAAGCAGTCTTGAACCCAGAAGGTGTAGAAGGTTCTGCTATGCCTAACTTAGAAAACCTGCTCTCCTAGCAGATTCACAAAACTCCTTTTAGTATTATTACATGCATGCAGAGTAATTACGTTAATTCTGCTAATTAGTCAGTATGGGTAAAACTGTGGCCAAGCATCAGTTTTCTAGCCCTTTCCCTATTAAAAGCTGTTTGAAACTCCAGAAAAAGACTCAACAACTCTTGGTAAAATTTGTTCTTATTTGGATTCAATTCAAGCTGTTCTACACAATTCTATTAAAGCAAAGCAAACAAGGCTAGGCATTAATGCATAACTGATGCAGACTTTATGCTGTCAACATGGATCAGATTCAGACTGGCTCCATTCCAAAATTATGCTTTTAAAAGCTTATTTAGTAACAAATTACACAGAAGATAAACAAGCAATTAACCAATCTCCCAAGAAGCTAACAATCAAAATATTCTATGCTGAAGTATTAAACATATTGGGTCGCTGCCTTCATCTACCACTTGGTTCCACAATACCTATGCTATGTGACTTTCAGCCAGAGCAAGGTCATAGTTAATTGACATAAATGCACGCCACCATTTCTTAATTTTAAATTCCATGTTTTAAGTACACAGCAATGTGCTAAAAGTAAGTTGGAATATCAAATGAGGAATGTAAACTTACAGATTCCATGTGTACATTGTCATTTTCAGTGTGCTGTGAAGGTAGGTCCACAAATACACTGTTCACAAGTCTGAACATGTATCCAAATTTGTGGATTTACAGCTGTGTAATTTGAGCAATTTCCAGTGTTACTACCTGCATCTGTATTCATGCTGATACTAGTTTTCATTACTTCAAAATTAATATAAGGCCAAACCCCAATTGCTTTATTCACATAGTTACATTAAAATCAAACAAGAGATGAGGCAGCTCTGAGTTCAGTCACATCTCTGCACGCTGTAAAATTTCATTAGATCAGACAGAGGGGTCAGAGCCTAGTTTGTTGTTCCTGTTGAAGTTTAGGAATTAAGCAGGCGGAGTCTAAGACAATCACTTCTTGCTACACCCAAGAACAGGGCTTTAGAAATCCAAGGTCATTGGGAAAATCTGAAGCAACTGTTCAAAGTCCTTACTTTGTGTGCTTTAAAGGTTAGAAAGAATCCAGCTAGGAATGGTAAACGACAGACAAGAGTCAGAATAAGTGACATAATTCTGCCTGTATATCCACATAAGAAAGATGTGGATGTGGCCGGCGGGCTTCAGGATGCCGCCAACGAAGACCACAGCATCTGCTCAGCCTGCTCCAGAAGAATTCGATAATTCTACCTACAAGAACCTTCAGCATCATGAATATGGGCTCAGATGTTTCAGGCTAAGATTAACAGGTAACTGCTTTAGTCAGAAAATGTATTTGTCATATAGTGCCCAGGAGGTGATGCATTATACATCTCTGACTTTCCCTTACAAACAATAAACTAGTTTAGCCTATTATCCCTTCAACGTGCTTTTGTACAACTGCCTCCTACTGGACATCTCACTTCCTCCTTCCCACAGCTGTGGTATGACCGACCATAATCTTTTCCAAAAATCCCTCAAGTGTCACTTCCAGGTGTGAGCCTGTCTTCTGTTCCTGTTTCAAAGTAATATGGCATTGAGCTCTCTGAATTATTCCATTACATCTTTACTTGCCTCTTTGAACAAGCTATTGTTCATAGGTGCATGCTATTATACCTCTAAATTGTCAATTTATCATCAAATTTCTACAGTTTTATTTATAAAAAAAAAAAAAAAAAAAAAAAACAAAACACAACTGGTTACCCGTGTCCTTTGTTACATCAACATGACATTGTTTCTATTCCTCCTACGCAACGTATGTGCATAGTTATCATTTGTAGTTATTGAGAGTGCAGTTACTGAACTGCAGCTGTAGATATTGGTATGGGTGGTGCATTGTTCATGGGCAGAAACCTGTTCAAAGGATGTCTAACCAGCCAAGTGAGAAAATGCTGCTGTCAGAGGATAACCAAGACTTGTATTCAGCCATGGCAACTCCTTTTATTCTGCCCTGACAAGGCACACACCTCCAAGCACAATTTTCTCACTTTACTGTTCATGCTATTCAAATTTCTGAAAAACACTAATGGAGCACACCAGGGGTGAAAAAAAGCATGTCATCTCAAACTACTAAGGAAATGAATTTAACTTTGTTTGAATTTAATGTTGCGTATACTTATTTTGGAAGAATTTACTACAGGTCTAGGATAGTAATAGTCAGAACAAGACACAGAGAGTAACAAATGGCTCTTACCATCAGGCTTCACTTTAAATACCTGTTTTACATTCTTATACTGGAGAAGCTTTGGTGAAAATATTCAAAACAGCTTCAAGGCACAGAGAAAGCAACCAGATTTGCAGGACTTGAGGAAAGAAAAGGAAACACATGAACGTAAATATGTATAGCACTGCATATGTATAGTAGAGGTGAGAAATTCCCAAAAAAATACTTGATCCTGGAAGTAACTGGATCAGTACTCCTTCTACCAGCTTCTTTCAAGCTAAGGTCTCTGTCCATCCACCAGCTACTTATCCAGTGTCTGGTCTTTAGAGTCTCTCTGTGGTACCATGACAGACTCCTGTCTGGAAGGAATACCTGGAAAAAACATCACCCCACACTGAAAAAAGAATTTTGAAAGTATGGATGCAGTCTGTTTCTGCACCAACGCATCCTCTGGTTTTCGTACAAAAATACTTCCTTTCAACTCTCATCTGACATCGCAAGTGATCGACACCAGTGCCAGCAGTGGACTCAAATCTGCTTTATATGTGCCTCCCATCCAAAGACAGCAACAACTGACACACTGCATGTCAACAGCTGTCACTCTACCAGTGTGTCATATATTTGCCATTCAGTAGTTAAATCCGATAACAGAAAATTTGCTGCAAGGCAATTAAGTCGAGCAGGTTTGGAGGTGACCAGCGTGACTGTTGTACTCAGCACAGACATACATCAGAGACAATGTATACACACACCTGCAGGGGACCACCTTCCAAAACAGCTTCCTCCACAGAGATGGTCTAAGAGTACCAGTCCTGAAAATTATTATCAGGGAGCTGGAGCCACAGGGGAAGTTTGGATACAGGGATGTTTCTTTTGGGGCTTCCCTTTCAGTGCTCCATATAGTTTCCTCCAAGTCAGCTGTTGGATCTCTTTCCTTATCTGACAGCCACTCTGGATGGAGAAATTTGCCTGTCATCTTTGTCGAGGCTCTGAACCAAAGTGACCTCATCTTCCTGCCTAAACCTCTCAGTTCAGGCAGAGGCAACCTGTTGTGGGGACAAATAGAGCCCTACTGACTGCACTTTCTGACCCATATGCCTTCCTGTGTCCTCAGGAGGAGCTTTCAGACATATGCACCAGCTCCAGGATGGGTCCATACTCACTTCTAGGCACTTCATGTCATGTAACTAGAAACTAGTGATCTTTGTCAGGAAGTCTCAAAGCTCTCTTCATCAAGCAGGAATGCTGATTGCCACCATAAAGAAGTCCTGGGATGGGGGTGACAGGCAGGGATAACAATACACCTTAGCCCTAAATGTTAGAAAAGGGGCATCCTGCTCTGCACAAGCTTTCAGCTGAACCATGGAGCTGGGAACAAATGCTGACCAGCATGGTCTATTTGAGTTGTCAAGTTTGGCAGCAAATATAGGTTCTTGGGAAGCATGCTGAAGGCTGCCAGCTGACACCTTCGGGCTGTCTCAGGGACAGCTTTCTGCTAAACAGTGCTGGTATAAAATAACAGAAAACCTGCAGCATAATAAACAGTGGTTGGTAGATCATAACATGCCCATGGTACAAAACTCAGAAGCAGGACAAGTGCTAAAGGGCACTTTAAGGGTGTTGTAAAGGGCTGTGATATAGGTGTTAGGTCTGACCACATCTGAGGCACTTGGCAGAGCGAGTCATGAACACATTATCCATTTTTGTTACTATTTTTTATATTGACCTATTCCTTCCTGTCTGGAAAATCCTTAGAAAACAAACAGTAAAACCATGAATACACTACAGTTATTAGGAATATACCAGCTACTCAGCTTATATACCAAATGTAC
Source organism: Falco cherrug (assembly GCF_023634085.1). Taxonomy (NCBI): domain Eukaryota; kingdom Metazoa; phylum Chordata; class Aves; order Falconiformes; family Falconidae; genus Falco; species Falco cherrug. The sequence continues at coordinate 68,676,504 of NC_073699.1, forward strand.
TAAACATATACTAAATATAAGCTTATATACAAAGGTGCCTCAGGAGTGGATGCAGATAGCTATGTTTTCATCACCAAATTCAGCCACAGACGTCACACGTGCCCTAGGACAATGCAATCATTCTGGAAAGTCGGACTGCATCCATCTGCACAGTGAGAATATAATACTTCTGCAGGGGTACTACAACCATAATGGTCTGATGTATATACAGAACAGCTTAAGGTCTGCAATAAGGAGGTCATGCCTTATAGTAAATGGGAAGGCAGTGCATGTATATGTTCATACACATCCAAGTGAATGGCAGCATAATTCATTCAGCAGCTCTAAAGCAGTGTCATTTGCCCATGTTTTCCTCACATATATCTTTGCCCTATATTATTCACTGACAAATACGCAGCTGAAAAAACAGCCTAGGTGTAGCAAACGCAAGAGAACATCTTTGAGAAGCTGAAGGGCTACAACACAGCAACACCATGGCAGTTCTTCATAGACCTGTTATACTCACTCTTCTGCATTTCTTCTGTCAAGTAGTAGCTGGAGCACAATTAAGTAAATCTTTGAACGTGGTCACTTGGAGACAGCACACACAAAACATTCTTCTTCTTTCCATACTACTAAGTACTACTGAGCTTTCTAAAAAAAAAAAAAAAAACAACAACAATGCACCATGCCTCCATGTCAGAATTCAATGAAATAACATAGACATAATCAAACAATAAAAATTTTGAAACTTTACAACTGATGAAGGTTTTCCACATGCTAATGTTGGCCTCAGCAGCAATAAGGGAGCAATTTTCACATGGTAATGAACTGTTCCTCTGGTTCAAAGCAGTCTCCTTCAAAATCAGGCATTTAAGTCGTACCTTTTCCTCAGGAAAATGCACACTGCTGTCTATCACTGAATAACTAAAAAATTCTGAGTTTATGACAAGATTATTTTTTATCACTTACTCCATAACCCAGCGCAGCACCACAGTGCCTTGTGCAAACCTGCTTCTCTCCTCTTACTAAGTAAAGTAGCACAGAACATTTGGCCAAGTCGCAGACCTGCTGAAGGTACCTGCAAGAAGCAGTGGCACATCAGCTTCCCATCTTCAGAACAGAAGACAGATAAGGGCATGCAGGCTGCAGGAAAGCACGATTCACCAGAATAATCAGCAAATCCTTGACTATACGTAGGGCTTAAATTTTCATGTTGCAGACAAATTGCTTTTGTAAAGAGGTGTCCTGACATCAGTCTAACTTACTAACAGGGGGCTGTTCTTGTCATTACCAAATACGCAACAGAATAACACAATCTATTTCTGCAGAACAGTTTCAAAGATGAAAAGCCTGATCTCGTATCCTTGCAGTTGTATATCATTAGATTCTGCAATAAGGTGGACATATTTCTGCAGCTCCCAAATTGGAGTAATATTTATTTTTCAAAAATATGTCAAAACATTTTTTCTTAATGGTTTTTCTTGCATCCTTTTTGGCCATCTTTCAAACAGCTCTACCACATTACACTGTACAAACAGAATTAAGGCATTGACCCAATCCTGAAACTCTTACTTGCTTGTATAATTGCTCAAACTACCCCACTACAGAAACTGAATCTCTCCTGCTCCCAATCATATCTGCTCTCCTAGAAACGCTGTGCTGCTCATGTCCCTCATACATTGCCCCTGTTATTGCTCACTCCTATTGTTCCTTAGGTGTGCTTCAAATACAAAGAATTACATATTCACGTAATAAACACATGTAAATGAGCAAGAATACATATGTTAATATTTGCACCAAATTCTGTACACACTCTTACCAATATCAAGAACTGAACCTTTGCAGCTAACTGCATTTTATCTTGAGTATCTTCAGTATGTTACCTGTCAATTATCCTGATACTTAATTTCCTCTAAAGACAAAGGAATTTTATTTCTGTGTTTAGTTTCACAGGAGAGAAATATTCAATACGTTAGGCCCTCATTCCATTAACTGTTACCACCACTCCAATGTTGTGAGAGCATTACTGGCTTTAAAAGTGCTCTCACCACAGTAAGTGTGTGAAACTGGCTTTTGCTGATTAGGGAAGGAACCAAATACATCGCACAGTTAGACACACACAATCTGACCCACATAATTAATACCTACTTATTTTGGACTTTGCCTTTTCATAAAACTACAAAAACTTATTTCTGAAGTTTCATATACTACTTTTACAAGAACAGGAATCCTACAAAAATGAGCGTATATGCAGTTGGCTTAAATAAATAAGCCCATGTAAAACCAGTGGAATAAAAAGCATTTTGTAGGAGAGAAGTATCAGTTGGTCATAGGACATGGGAATAGAGACATATATTCATGTGGGTTTTGCCAATTCCATACACAACTTTCTATAAAATTATTGTGTCTTTGCACACATTTGAGTATGTATATGGAAATGACACTGTTTCTTAAACACCTACATTTAACATTCAGATACCCATATGCATAGTTAAAGGTCATGCCACATGAGCTTGGCCAAGCAACAACATTGTTCTAGCTTGCCTTTTACTACCTTTGAAATGGCAAACAGATATGCAGGATCTTTCATCTTCTTTTACTAATTTACTGTAGCAAGTACATTCCCTCTCTAGCTCCACTGCACTTATGCTCAGAAGTTGCTCTCTGTAATAAAATAAGCTTTTTATACTTGCAAATTCCCCATTTTTCCAGACAACATATTTCTAAAACATGTGGCATACACACAGTAAAAGGAAACAAATAATGCTGACAAATACTTCTTGAATTCTAGACCATTAAAATGAGATTTAATGCAGTGTCACTCCATTGTAACAGAATGCAGAAGAAAATAAATCATGCCAGACTTTTAGAATATTTCAAATTTATGTTTTGTATTGTATGTTCAAACTTACTGTTTTTCATAACCTATAGATTTTCAAAGCTGCTAGAGATCTGCAGAGAAAATGCCCAAGTGGCAAGGCCAGTCTCTTTGGAAAGGCTCTTTCCTCAGTACACAAGTCAAAAAGCTGCTTGTGCTGATAAGAGGTAGCTTGATCTATCAAACCTCCTAGCAAGCAAAGCCAGGCCTTTCCCTTCCTCCTCCCATCCAGAAGTTTAAAATCCTTTGATCTCAAAGCTGGGTACTTTTCCCACGAAGTCTGTTTCTCCCCCAACCCTTTCCTACACCATAAGTAGTGCCTATAGACAACTGCTGCCCCAGAGGCTGCCCAGCAAGGCTGACATCAGAGACCCCAGCCACCTTCTGAAGCTCTCCTTCTCCCAACCACATCTGCTCTCCCAGACCTCCCGGTGCAGCCCATGTCCTCACATGTTGCTCCCATTCTTACTCACTCCTGTCCCTTCTCAGGTGTCACTAGCTCCTTTCCCCTTCCTTATCACCACAACTCCCAAGCTCCGAGACCCCAATTTTGTAGGTGACTTCTGAGGGTGTGAGGAGGAAACAGTGGGATATTCTTATCTCCAGTGCCTCTATCACAGTCCCTCCCTTATCTTGTGTCTAGCTAATGAAATGTTCCTCTGCAGATTCCCCTGCACTAGTACCTCACCTGGTGATAGGAAAAAATGAGCAAGTACAGATTCAGTATGAGTTCAGTATGAATGAGGTTGCTGTTTAATAGGGATATTTTTCCTAGTTTTAGTGACACTGCCAGTGTCAAAGCCCAAAATTTAAGGAGTGACAAACGCCTACTGATTCTGAGGCAAGTTTTATTTCCCTTCACACACACACACTTTTGCCTTTTGTCATAAGCTGAAACAAGAGTTTTTGAAAATGGCTTTTGGGGTGAAGGGAGAGTGTATCCATGGACTCCACTGCAACTACAAAGAAGTTTATATATACATGGACTGACAAAAATCAACACCACTGCAATTAGAAACAGAAATGCAGACACTCTTTATGGCAATAAAATGTTAGCTATTTGGATATCATTATAATTAAAATTACATGAAACCATCCTGCTGCAACTTTTCTTCCTGAGAAATGCCCACTCTTTAATATGATCAACAGAAACTACAATATAATACCAAAATAACTCACCCACTGCTGGATGATGCTCTACAGAAAGAATTAGGACCAAGCCTTTAACAATACATGGAAACTTCATTGCTGTGCTTGAGGTAAAGAATAATTCAGTAAAGAATAACCTAGCAAAACAACAATATAACTCCCACACTGGAAAATAAGATACAAGGACTGGCACCTTATTTTCAACAGCTTATTTTCAATAGACTCTGAAATGCTTTGAAGTGTTACAAATACAGTTTTCTTAACTGAAAATGAAGTCTTCTGAACTTCTTACCATCTCATCCTGTATTACTGTGAAAAGAAACCAGGTGTTTCAGATGTGAATGCTCAAAGATAGCTCCTGTGTCTCTATATACAACTATGAAAATCAAATGATCTAAATCCCATGAAAAGTGGTTTGTTTGATTTTTAATCTCGTAATCTAGCAATCTGGAAAAAAGCTTCTTTCAAGTAAGAACGCTAAATGTGAAAATCTGATTCTCAGAATTGTTAAAAATATCCAACTGTCACTGAAGTAAAAACCCAGTTTACAGGACCAGAGGGTGCGGGGTAGTGTGTCCCATTACAGTAAGCTATCAAACTTTGCTTCCTCTCACTTCAGAGTTAACTAAACACATTGTTCTTCAGGAAAGCGGGGGCAGGGGGAAACCCAAGCTCCACAGTTCTTTTCTCATGACATCTTTTTCAAGGGTGTTTTGAGTTCAGCAGAGAAGATGGTTTTATTCTCTGAAAAGATGACTTCCGGTTCCTGCATTAGCAATGCCATCAATACATAGCTTTCACTGCGTAACATCAACTCAAGAAAAAACATGTTTTAATTTACCATTTACTATGTTCCTGAAGATTTGTCAGGGAATCATGCCTTTTCTATACAAATTTGCATTACGTATGAATAACATGATCTTTAAATGAAATTTTAATACAGAATAATAATAATAAAAAAAATATCCGACCGCTACCCTCCAGAACAAGTTTGAGATCTGTATCTCTCAAATGCTGGTACAGCCTTAAGGGTATTATAAATAATTTAATGTAATCCCTTTTATGAGGTTCTGCTCTGTTCTATTACAATATTAACAGTTTCCATGGGAGCAGCCCGGGGATAGAACTGCCTTGGGCATACCAAGACATGTTTCTCCATCAGTGCTGCAAAGGAGAGTCACTTGCTACTACTATTACGTGTTTCTTTGCTAAGTTATAACAGAATAATCAGTATGGAATTGCTGAGATTAACACAGGGCAGTTGTTATAAAGGAGTTCAGCTTCCTAGGAAGTTGTTTAGAAGTGTCTTTCTCGTTCAGCTGCAGTAAGTATTACTGATTTTTAGTAATGCATTAATTCAGAAAAATAACTAGCCAGAGCATCCCATTAACTCTAACCAAAAGCCACAAATAAAACTCCTGTTTAAAAGTAATGGACTTTATTTCACTGCCTAGATGACATTTCACCTAACAGTATATTCACACAATGATTGTGCTAGTCAACTACTTGACTCCCAGAAACTATCACAATAATTATTGTAACTGAAAACCTTATTGGTAGATATGAATAAAACAAAGCATGCACAGAATACATATGCACGGTTAAAACCTACATCCTTGTAGCTAGGGGGTTTATGTTTTATTTCAAGCAATGGGGCAATAATAATGTTCCAACACCCTTTCTCTCTACACAAGTCTAAGTTATCTGATTCAGTTTTTTACAGTAAAATACAAACTGTATTAATATGCAGGGCTCGGTTTGACATGTGTTCTTTCTGAAAAAAATAAGAGAATGCATGCACATACACCGAAGAGAATCTGATCAAGAAGGTACTGTGAAAACTTTAATTCCAAGGTTTACCTACAAAACACAGTACAGATCAGCTTTTCTCAAACTGGAGCTCAAAATCACACAATCATACAATCATTCTCTTCGATATCACACAATTGGATTCTCTGGAGATCCCACTACAGAAACAGAGACACACACGCAAATTAAATACAGTTTCCATTTTTCAGTTTAAAAAAAAAAAGTTTTAAAAATCTAAAACTCAGAGCTAACTATGCACTTGTGTGTGTAAATGTATTTAAAAACTCAGACTTCCAACATAAATAATTGCCACATCCATGCTATTCTTTCAGATCTACTTGAGACTAGACTCTAGGAGGTATATTTATATCATTCAGAACTAGTTCTAGCAACTCAGTTTCAGGCACATCCAGCTGAAAACACATCCTTGAAAATATGTCAGAAATTGATAGGCCTAAAGGGATAAGTAGAATTAAAAGACCTAACAAAAAGCCAATAAGGTAGGAAGATTTTAACCTGTTCCTTTTGTTAGACACTAGTTCAGTATTTGCAGCAGAACAATCTTCACTTGCAAATCAAGCAAACTGCAAAGGAGGTGAGTTATATTCTCAGACTTTACTGATTAGTTATTTCAGATTTGAAAGTAATTCTGGTTTTTTGTTTGGCTCTGCATTTTTTTAATTAATGGAATTGACAAGAAAAACTGTTCCTAGTTGTGCAACTTCAGAGGCATTTTTCTGAAGTTTCATTTTAGTGATGGTTTATGACATTGGCCGGTTCAAAAGATTCAGTTTATGGGAGAAGTCAGCCACCTCTAAAAATGGTAATGTCTCATGCCTCAGTGAAAATATAAAGTTAGAAAGGAACAAACTTCATTAACAGCTTTGTAATCTGAGCCCAAACTTGGATTTAAGCTGTTGTTCTCACTGGTTTTTAGTCTTGCCAGAACTCAGTTTGTAGGGCCTGGCACATATGCGTTAGTTAATACATATTGGCACCAGAGATGGGTTTTGTTAGAGATGGGGATACATGAGGATATGGGAAAAAGGATTAATGACATTATTAATTTTTTAAATAAAAAAGATGTACAGATTCTATTTTACTAGTTAATTCCAAGAAGTTTATAAAAGGTTTATCGAGAAAATCTTGCAACACACAAAGGTTATTACTACACTAGTAAATAAAACAGTCCAGGGACTCTTCTTGCCTTAGGAACAAAGCAGTGCAGCACGGCACAGTTTATACCTACATATGGCTGCACTGTCCTCCACTTCCAATATGGCACAATAGTCACAGCCCCACCTCCCACTGGAGGTAAGCCTTGCAAGAACAGTGCTCAGGCAGCAGCTGGAAGAGTGCTAGTCTGCAGGAACCAAACACTATGCCGATGAACAGCATAAATGCTGGTCCTCAAAGATCATCCTTTTCTTTACCAGTGAAGGCATAATTAAAGAATCTTTGCACCATTCAAGATTAATGTAATACTCCAAATAACACAATTACAATCAATATGATGAGTCAAGAAGAATGTCAATTACCAGCTTATTCATTTACTTATTTTCTTGAAGCTATCTGATGCTTAAAACAATCCACCAAGTTACATTTTACTGGTTTTATTGATGTTCTTTTTGGCACAGCAAAAATCCAGATTATGATATATTTTCATTTTAAAATGTATTTATTTCATGGAGAATCTTTTAATCTTTTTCACTTTTAATCAGACATTCTGTATTATCGTGTCCAGCGTGATTTTTTTTAATTGATAGCACAGAATAAACTTTCCATAACTGAAGAATATTTCATTGAAAATGAAGATTTCTTTCAGTGGGAGAGAATAAGAGTGAGCAGTGAACTCAGATGATTGGCATTGCATTATTTCTGACAGTGTCCTGCACTAAAACTAGAACACTGCCATAGGTGAAGCATTTACCTAATTCTAGAATTAAGCAGAAGGGAGAAAGAAGTCAAGAGGAGAGGTTACAAACAAAAGCTACCAAATTCTTCATAATAGCAAGATTTTGGCCAACAACATGCTTTTACCATCCTCTGTTAGGTGACTTTGATGCCTTATTGCTGTGTATTCACATTTAAATTGGTGAGGGGAGGAAATCAATAGAAAATAAACCAGTGGTGGACAAGCTAAATATAGTCTTTTTTCTTTTTCTCATGAAGAGAAGCCATTTGAAAATACTAAGCACCACCAGCGGCAGTAATTTTTAGTGCATCACGACAAGGTCAATATGTTACTAACTTTACAATTCTTTGGGTAATAGATGAGACATGTTGAAGCAGCTTTTGGTTCATTTGGTATTACCCTCATTATGGCTTTAGCTGGCACAGGGGATCAGTATTTCTGAACATTACACTACTCCTGAACAGACAGAAGGACATATTGTTTATTTGGCTGCCTAGTGATTTCTGACATAGGAACCTATCAATTATATTATGGTATGAAAACCAGTGCCAACTAAAAGGACTCCTAGCAGAACACCATGATATGATTACTTGAGAGCTGATTATTCAGTAGCAATCAAAATATCAAACCTAGCATACAATATTTAATCTGAGGCAGTCTATATAGCAATCTCTTGCCTTTTTTTAACCTTGCAAGACTAATTGTCACTGACTTTAAATATTCATTTTATGAGGTGGTGCAGGATTCCCCAGAATCTACTTGATGTAAGTGGCCAACAGTAAAGCCTTTGGCAAGATCTATCCATTTAAACAAACACAACAGCTAGGCAGGAGATGGAATTACATTACTTTCCTACAGTTAGTTATGTTCTTGCCCAGTGCGTTCATTATGGTCCAGAAGCTTTTACAAGCACCATTACCCTACACCCTATAAAAACTGTCTGTAATGCAAGGTTAAATCTCCCAACTGCATTAAATCTCAATTCAAACTACTTAATTGTTATTACATATGCATCACTATTACAGACACTCATTTGTGCATCTATAGTTAAAATTAAGTTGTGGTTTAACAGCAAGTATCAGGTGCAGAAATTTGATCTGAGACTAAAAATGCCCAGTCATCCCCCCAAAACGGGATAATCTGGATTTCTCTGCCCAGTCAGGAGCAGCCACAATAATTTCTTAAAATGAAAGGAAGTTTTGCAAATATATGCTTTTCCCTACTGCCCCATCCCTTGTAATCAAAACCATGTTCACCCACCAGCTGAGATAGAATAATCTGAAGCCAGTTGAAAAAGAAACCTTAGGGTAGGAGAGGTAAGGTAATACATAGGGTAAGAGAGAAGAGACAGGATGAAATTGCCTAATCCACATCATATACTTCCAGGAGTGAGGCCATCTCTATTGCAATACTTCACTTAATATCAAATCCTTCCCCTGCATCTCTTGTGACATTTGAATATCTTTTAATAAACTTATGATATATAATCAGCTGCATCTTGTGCATTCTAACAAATGCTACAAAGGCCTATTAAGGCTTACTACATATGGAAAAAGGTTAAAATTTAATTAAGACATCTGTCTTGAGAGTATGGAAACACCAGTGAGGGATCAGCACAACGGACAGCACCTGTTCTGTTGCTCAGCCTGAAATTGCTGTCTGCTCAGAACGGGACTGACAGGATCACAGAGGATGCTCTGGAAGGATGAGCAGATCACTCCTCCTCTAGTGAGTACACTGCGGGATAAAAGCTTTTTAGATTGGGATGAGGCACACAGAGTTTGAGATAGGAAGAGGTAGAGAACGAGACTGAGGATGGAAAAAGCCCTCAGCATAGTAAAGAGAGTAAGACATTTCTGAGACGAACAGCAAGAAAACACACATCCAGGTCCTTCCTGGTGAACTACACACCAGAGGAACATGCAGGCTGTGCTGTGACACAGAAGACATTAAACCTCACAGATAGGTCCAGACACAGGAGGCAGGACAGAAGAAAAGTTATTTATAAACCTTTTTGGTTTTCTTACTTACTTTTATTTTAAAGATAATTACTATTTTTTTTTCTCCTAATAAAACCTTTTCTAAAAGTTATTTTAATAATCATACAATTGATTGGTTGAAGGGCCACAGTTAGTTCCCTCAGTTGAGGAGGACAGGGTTAGAGATCATTTAGGCAAATCTGACACACAAATCCATGGGCCCAATGGGGTGCAACCCCAAGTGCTAGGGGAGCTGGTAGACCTTATTGCTAAGCCACTCTCCATCATCTTTGAAAGGTCATGGAGGACAGGAGAGGTGCCTGAGGACCGCAGGAAATCCAGTGTCACTCCAGTCTTCAAAAAGGGCAAGAAAGAGGACCCAGGAAACTACAGGCGGGTCAGCCTTACCTCCATACCTGGAAAGGTGATGGAACAGCTCAGCCTGGAGGTCATCTTGAAGCACACGGAGGAAGAGAAAGCCATCAGGAACAGTCAACATGGATTCACCAAGGGGAAATCATACCTGATAGAAGGCCTGGCTGGGAAGGTGAGGGGAGAGCAGTGGATGTTGTCTACCTTGACCTCAGCAAGGTTTTTGACACCATCTCCCATAACAACCCCATAGGTACGCTCAGGCAGTGTGGATCAGATGAGCAAGCAGTGGGGTGGATCGAGAGCTGGCTGATGGCAGAGCTCAGTGGGTTATGATCAGCAGCGCAGAGTCCAGCTGGAGGCCTGTAGCTTGCGGTGTTCCCCAGGGGTAGTACTGGGGTCCAGTCCTGGTCAACCTATTCATCACTGACCTGGATGAAGGGACAGAGTGTGCCCTCAGCGAGTTTGCTGATGGTACAAACCTGGGAGGAGTGGCTGACACACCAGGCAGCTGCGCTGCCATTCAGCCAGACCTGGGCAGGCTGGAGAGCTGGGCAGAGAGGAACCTCATGAAGTTCAAATGCCAGTGTAGGGTCCTGCACCTGGGGAGGGACAACCCCACACACCAGCACAGGCTGGGGCTGACCTGCTGGGAGGCGGCTCTTAGGAGAAGGACCTGGGTGTGCTGGTGGGCAGCATGCTGCCCATGGGCCAGCCGTGTGCCCTGGTGGCCAAGAAGGCCAATGGGATTCTGGGGTGTATTAGGAGGAACATGGCCAGCAGGTGGAGGGAGGTGATTCTTCCCCTCTGCTCTGCCCTGGTGAGGCCGCACCTGGAGTGCTCTGTCCAGTGCTGGGCTGCCCAGTTCAAGAGAGACAGGGGACTACTGGAGAGGGTCCAGCAGAGGGCTACAAAGATGATGACAGGAGTGGAGCATCTCCCTAATGAAGAAAGGCTGAGAGAGCTGGGCCTGTATAGCATGGAAAACAGAAGACTGAGAGGGGATCTTACCAATGCATACCAGTATCTTCAGGGTGAGTGTCAGGAGGATGGGGCCAGACTCTTCAGTGATGCCCAGCAACAGAACAAGGAGCAATGGGCACAAACTGCAACACAAGAAGTTCCTTCTGAATATGAGAAAGAACTTCTTTACCTGGAGGGTGACAGCGTTCTGGAACAGGCTACCCATAGAGGTTGTGGAGTCTCCTCTGGAGACATTCAAAATGCATCTGTATGTGATCTTGTGTAACCTGTTCTAGAGGAACCTGCTTTAGCAGGGTGTTGCACTAGATGATCTTCAGAGATCCCTTCCAACCCCAACCATTCTGTGATTCTGTAATTTTTTGAGAATCCTCACTGTAAGGAAAAACAGACTTACTGCAGATACATGGATAAATGTGGATTCTCAGTCAAAAAAAAAACCCACCCCAAAAAATATTTTAAACAATATGAACATAGGATTCAGATGCTACAACTTGATGCTTGACTCAGACATGTTAAGTTGAACTCTAACTTTGTTTACCAGAGAGTGTGAAGGAAAACTGTTAAAAAAATATCACAATCATTATGTCCTGGACTTGATGCAATTAAGTCAGTTTTCTTGTAAAAGCAAGAAACAAAGTTATTAGGTAAGGTTCCTTATTCTTTCGATAGGGTTATTTACCTTCTCTTATTGCACGATACTGGAAATTTTTTAGCACCTATCACATATTGTGCTAGTCACACATTATTTAACTCAAGCCTTGCTATTTCTGTCTGAGAGCTCTTCATTTGGCCAAGATTCTTACCAAACTGACCAGAAGAGCAGGCAAAGATCAATATACTTTACAATGCTTTCTTTTACAGAACCTTTTGCTGAAGCACTTTTACAGCTTTGGCCAAAACGCTCAGATTTATTCTTTCAACAATAAAAGCATGCTTTTGGAAGTGAAACTTGTCAAGGGGTTTTCAAATTAAAAGCTCTGAAATAAAATGGTTTGCATGATTACTCTTTTTACCTATACCTAAAAATCCAGTGTTATGAAATTAAGGATTCATCAAATGTTTGAATGGATCTTTAAAGTACACATCAAGGGTTGCAGAAGAAGCCTTTTAAGATAGACATTACTTCTTGATATATACAGCAACAGTCAGCATTGCATGTTAGAAACAGTGGAGAATCTTTCTAAATAAGTTGTGGAGGCAAGTTTTCCATAGGCATGCTTTACGCTACAATCACATGCATCAGTGTTCATCTACACCATTAAGAAATAATATTTATCAGGGCTTGTTTGCTGTTAGTCATTATGTGGTAAGAGTAGAAAAAATAAACAGTAACAGAAATGCATAGGAGCAGTCTTCACTCCCATTCTTTTGTCAACAAAGTGACAGCTAACCAGGTGCAAAAACCTCCTTGAAAATTATTGCATCTGCATGTCCTGAAATCACAGTAGGTGTTTTTGTTAAGGTGACAGCCTTTCAAAACAACGATTTCAGGCAGTTGGTCTTTTCTGTTGCTTACTTTAGACAGTCAAGTAACAGAGCTGCCAAACAAGCTAGAATATGCAGCCCTTGGGGGACAAAGTGCAAGCCTTGGGTTTTGTTAGTTCTTAAATAGGGCTATTACGAATAACAACAAAAAACTCAACAATGAAAAAAAAAACAAACCAAACCAAACCAAAACAAACCACCTCTGATTTTCTCAAAAATTTGCTTTGATTCACTTGGAAACTACCAAGAGTACTCAAAACCACAGAGACAAATTTTGTTGTCTTATTTTCTCGTGTAGTGCTTCACTGAACTTCTGCCTTCTGCCAGTTGGGGTATTTATGGAGTAAGATAAAACACATGGTAAGGGTGGCAAAATGTGTTTATCGGCGACCAAAATAAACAAGCACACTCCTAAGTGCAGGAATACATTGCTTGTTTCTGAAGAGATCAGCCAGGTTTTACAGATTTGTTAATTGTTTCCACAAAGCTTTCACTTTTGGTTGCCACAACCTTCTGTTCCTTTCCATTGCCAGGAAGCTTATTCTGTGGATTCCTAGGGTTCATTCCTTTTTTCCCTGTCACATATCTTAAGGACAGTAGAAGCAGAGCAGCTGGGATATTAATGGAGCGCTAATCAGAACAGCAGGAAGGTAAATGGGAGCAGCAGCCAGCAAACAACCAAAAGCTGAGGGAAAAACTTGGTGAATCACTTCTTTCTCTCCTTAGCACCAAACTACGTGAAGGTGAACTGCAAAAGTACTTCTTTACTAAAACCCATATGACATACTGGATGTAGGAGCTGAAGAAGAGCAGACTCTTTAGGGTTGTTAAAGATATATTGTCTAGACCAAAGGCATCGATACATTCTAACTATACCTCAAAATTTACTGTGGGGTGGTCAGGAACCAGAAAAAAAAAAAATATTGTGATCCACATCCTTATTTCACAGAGCCTGTATCACAATACATAAAGTCTCTCCTGTTTCTCTTTTCCAAGGTATGAAATAATGATTATTTCAAGGGAAAAAACTCACCAAACAGCAGAGCCAAATAAATAACTTCCAACAAATAATGTATCTAATTATTTTGCCATGAAGACTTTTGAAGTGATTTTTAACAGAAATGACAGCAGCTTCAGAATTAAGTAGTTGTAGGTAAATTTTTTCCCTCATTTAGCTGTAACAAGACTCTGGCTTTTCGATATTGACAGAATTTTTTAAACTGGTAGGAGGGTTTGGTATATTTTTATAATTGCCTCTGGACATTACGCCAAAGTTGATGGTTTTACAAATAAACAAAAGGCTTACAACTAAAACTTTAAATTTCCTACATACTGTTGCTACTGTATCCTTTATACACATCAATCCATATCTGAGCCTCTTTTGGCACTGCACCAGCAGAGGCAACTGCTACCTGTCTGATGAATACCTTTCTTCCTCCTCCTCTTCCACTTTCAAAGAAAAAAAAAATGCATGTAAAGTTTTCCAGGTGCTACTATTGTTAGCTTTTACTCTAAGTATGCAGTGAATAGCACTGAAATGTGTAAAGTTCAATTAACATATCATCACCCAATGGAAGACCATACAGGATGAGATATTTTAATTTTAAGAAATATTTCACTTGCCCACTCATTCTTTCATAGTCAAATGCTCACTAGAATGAAGACACAGTATCCAAGTAGTTCCTGCAAAATTACTTGTGGTGAACATGGAGATCGAGGAATGTCAATATCTACTGAATTCTTACTGTGTCTTCAAGGTTCCTCATAGGCTGGCAACATGCTGGCTTTTGGATGTAATTTGTATACAGTTTCTGACTTGACAGTGACTGTAAACTTTTAAACCTGTGCCACTTCTATGACTCATTAAACAACACGTATTCACCCTCTGTATCTTCCTTGCTACCTATAGCCTGTCCTTTGGCTTAGGCTATCTTTTGTTTCCCTAAACCGAATGTTACTGAGAAATTGCATGCCAATGTGCTATGATTTTATCAAATAATGATCCAGATGCCATCAACACATGTAATTATTTTATTTCTTCTTTCGCCATTTCCTCTGGTGCTTTCACACTCAAAAATTCCCATTCATTCTTTCTTTATACCAACAGCAATATTTCTATTGCAAATTTCTACAGTCCTTTCACCTGACCCTTAGTCTAACCACAACGTGGTGTAACTTCTGCGTCACTCATATGACTACTGAAAATCAATGTCATTCTTTCCAGACTGAAGCCCTGAAGCAAAGATTGAAGTCAGTCACACCTAGGTCAAATATGAGCTATCTAGAGACTTCCAGTTTCTCAGAACACTAAACCTAACCATAGTTCTTGACAAAATCACCTCCTTCAAGATCAAGAAATCACCCTCCGTAAGTTTGTGAATGATACTAAATGGAGGGGAGCGGTTAATATACTGGAAGCTACGCCTTTCAGAGACCCCGAGAATCCCTGCATGCTGAAAAAATGACCCTCTTGAAAGCTCATGAAGTTCAACAACAACAAACACAAAATCCTGCATTTGGGAGCAACAGAAGAAGCTGAGGATGTCTGGCTGGGGAGCAGCTTTGCAGAAAAGGACCTAGGTGCCTTGGTGAACAAGAAGTTGAGCATGCGTCGGCTTTGCAGCAGAGGGCCAAGCACGTACTGAGATGCTTTAGCAAGAACATAACCAGCAGGTAAGGGGAGTTCCCCTCAATTCAGCAGCTATGAGACTGCATCTGGAGCACTGTGGCCACTTTTGGGCTTCCCAGTCAACAAAGTCTGGCATACTGTAACAGGTCCAGCTCTAGAGGACTGTCCAGAGGACAGTCAACGTGATTAGGAGACTGAGGCACACTATTTGCAAGAAGGGGCTGTCACAGCTGAGGTTGTTCAGTCTGAAAAAGGGATGGCTATGGGTGTGAGCATGAGGTATGTGTGTATCTTATTTTCAAATACACCCTAATGGAAAGTATAGGTGAAGATGGATGGAGCCAGACTCCTCTCAGAAGTGCATAGTGACAGAGTGAGAGGCAACACGTACAAGCTGCAACATGGAAAATTCCAATCAGGTTTCAGGTGAAAACTTCTAAAATGTGAGGGTGATCAAACACTGAACAGGAGCCCAGAGCAGCAGTGTTAGTTCCTTCCTTGGAGATACTCAGCATCCAACTGGACAGAGCACCAAGTAACCTAATATAACTTGACCCTCTTTTATCTCTTCCAACATAAATTATGAATACTAAAGAAGTCTCTGTAATCAAATCACTCCCTGTAGTCTTATTTATGCATGAAAATCTGGCATTAAGTGTACAGGTAGAAAGCATTGGTTAAAAGCAGTTATCATTTGGTAATTACAAAAAAAAAAGCAAGCTACCTAATTTGTATTAAACACATCTGGATTCATGGCCATACTACTTTTGAAGCTGTTTAGCACTTTTCCAGGTATTTTCCAAAGCCTGTGCTTCAATTTCTACTGTCTATCTTCTGCTACAAACCTACAAGATGCTTTCCTTTTAATGAAAATGTTGGAAAGGAAAAAAAATGTCTTGTTTAATCAAGACTTCAATGTTAAAATGAATTTCCAGGGGGAAAAAAACCAAGGTGAGAGTTTTCTGTCTAGACCATTTTTCATTCTGGGGACATGTATGAGTGTCCCCATGCACCTGTAACAGGTTCCAGGAGGAGGAACTACAGAACTACTATACTATTGCCTTAGTCTCAAATCTGGCATCTGAACATCCTCTGATCCCAGAACATCCCAGACTGATATTTTCTGTAAACTAGTTACCTATTTGGCTAAAATGGCAAAAGCCCTTATTACAAGAATCTAAAAGTGTGTATTTCCCAATAGGGCAACAGTTACTCATAGAAAATAGATTTCAAACTATAATAACCTTGTTTATATCAGATAGCATTGGGAAACAACCAACCCTGACTTCTGTTATGTTTTGGAATTGTAATACTCTGAACTCTGATTTAAGGTAGAGTAGCCTCAGGGCCTATTTAATTCTTGCAACTCATAGTACTTCTAAAAGTTAAATTGTTTCCCCTGGTTTTAAGCAACCAAATCAAGGGTGTCAGTCAGTCAGTCAGTCATTTAGCATCTTTCCCTAGTCAATAGGGAAAGATGATCATCCCAGAACTTATATGTCCTCTTACATAGAGATACTTATTCCAGAGTTGCCAGAAATTATAGAGGAAACCTAGATGACTAGATTTTCTCAGATAGATGACGTTAAATGACCACATGTTCTCTGGGCCTACCTGGAGGGAGAACACGCAAGATACTACTTACCTGAATTGGTGGTGGGGCAGGAATTGGGTACAATCTCTCCCACCAACAAAGAGCACACCTTTACCATAACGCAACCTCAGCACAACCCACTACCGTGCATGTTTCGTGTGGGTTTTGATGTAGGTTAGTTTTCCCTTATGTTTTAAGGAGTTAAATCTCACTTCAAACGTCTGATATTAATCTAAATCACTTCATACTAATTTACAAAGGCATGATAGTCTCATACTACTCTTCCTTTAAGCAACTGCTATTAAATAGATGCAAGAGTTAAAATCATTAAATATTCTTATTTTTGAAGGAAAAGCGTTTTCACTCATAGATGAATGCCTTAACTACAATATGTTTCAACATCCATCTACATCCACTTACTTAACAACAGATTTGTAAATTCAGGAGCTGTACATCAATTTAACAAATATATCTAGTTTCTTAGTATTCGTATGCATTATATGTCTATAATCAATAGAAAATTTCTCTGTGTGTTCCTTAATTCAATTCTCCCAAAAACTTATCTAAGGCTTAGTGGACTTTACATCCACAACAAGATACTATACTGAGAAGCAGACAAAACTGACACTGTAAAGAACAGTGTCAAATGTACTTTCCTTTTGCCTTTTTGTTTTGTGGTTGCACATATTAAAATATTAAGTAAGCTCAAAACAAAATGTGATGTACGATCAACAACAGCCAACACATACTTATTATTGTCCCTATTTTGCTGGTTCTATACAGCAAGATATATTCCTTATTAGATACCTACACTGGGACTATTCAACTGGTTGTGAAATGTTTTACTTGAATAACCATACAAAATCGTATGAAAAAATATTTCTACAGCCTGCTAAAAGTTGTGACAAAGAAATAAAGATAAAATGTTTTAACCTGAAATCTTAAAGAACAATTTAAAAAATAGTAAATTAATGTGAATGCTTGGTTATCACTGCAGTTCACCAAAGCTGAAAACCTCCTTCCTAGCATTTGGAAAAAACATATATGTAGTCCCCTATACAAGCACTCAGTTTTCAGAAAAATTAAGTAATAGCATTCATGAAAGGGAAAATAACTGCTGTCTACTTTTGAAATTGAGGTTCTTAAGTTAAAAAAATTGACAAAGTCAAGCCCTAAATCAGAATACTTCCTAATTTTAGGAGTAAGCCGAATGTGCTCTATGCTGCCCAAATGTGTTTAGCACAGATTTACAGAATAGTGAGAAAAGTCTATCTGAAAACCTGTAAGGACCAGGTTTGGTCTTAAAAAAATTATTTCATAATTTTAAAAGTTAGGTCCATGTTTTCTGTCTTTAAAACTAATTTTCCAGTTGATACCTGAAAGCAGGCAAAAGGGGAGGAGAAATAAGGAAACACATGGTTTCTTCTCCCTTATCCTCCTCCCCCTTTACATTTGGTCTGATACAGTTGAAAAAACATCCATGTCATTACTGTGTTCTGACTGTAAAGCTGTGTCAACGGCTGCCATCCAACTCTCTAAGCAAAGGTCACTCAGTGGCAGGGATTGGGAAGTATTAGAGAGCTTACAAGGAGGAAGAGATAATGACAAAAATCCAGTGTTTTAAGACCACTGCCATACCCCTCCCACAAAATCCTCATAATGAACTTTCTATGCTATGAGGTTTGGGGGGGGGGGGGGGGGGGGGGTTTAATCCACACTGTGTTGTAAGTTTCACTGAAATAAATCATACGTTTTGCTACATCTCTTCATAACCTGCTTCAACCTTTTGGATTTCAGCTACCAATGCACAGGACAGATTAAAAAATAAGCAAGCATCAGTCTCTAAAATAATCTCTCTACAGGCCACCTGATTCACAAACATCTCTTATCCTCAGAATGTAAAATGAGGCCAGCAGTGAATTATGTTTTAACCTATTAGCATCCCAACACACCTAATAACCAACTGAGTATCAAATGAGCCTACAACCATATGTGTAGATCAGAAATTACAACAGCCTCTCACAGTGCATTGCAACAAGCCTGCTTAATGGTTTTGCAATGGGAACAAAGATGAGAGAAAAGAAACTCAAGAGGTAAATGCCAAATTATAAGCTTCAAATGTCCACAATTCAACATGTAAGAAAAGAAGCCACAGCAATATTTGATAAGATACTTGGCTGAGTCAACAGATTAATTATTGTGGAAAATATTCAGGTCATGTGCAGTTAATTTGACATGCTTCCCATCTATAATGTACTAGTTCTCTGATGTAAGGCTCTATAGTTATTATACTAGTGACAAATAATACAGCTATTATGTTAGTAACAAATAACTATTGCATATGGCTATTTATACAGGGCATTGTAGAATTCAAGTAAAACAACAAACCTTCATCTCAACAATATTCTTGGGAAAAACTGCTGAATCATTTTGGTGAAGATATGAAGTAATGAGCAGTAACACAAAGTGCAGAGCTGGAGCCTTCAAAATTCCAGATGGGAGTCTGCATCACCAACTGAAAAGATGCTCTGGAGCATCAAGATGGGTCAGAGGGCCAGTCCACATTCCACATAGAGCCACTGGCAAGAACAGAAAAATGCTTTTAGAAAAATCAAAGTGTGAAAGACAGGTATGGCCCAGACTTCATTTCGTCCAGGATTTTCTTGAAAGACCTTCTCAATCTCAGTCCCTTCCTCACCAGAGTATGTGCCAGGTAGAGTCAGCAGACAAGAACAACACTTATCCATCCATCTGACACCATGTATCATTACAAAAGGAAACCAATTTATTTTAAAAACCATGTTAACCTAATCTCAGATTACTTATATTAAAATGCCTTGGTTGAAAACATATTTTTATTATATGGCAAAATTAAGTACATGTGAATGTTTTATTTACCAAAACCTCAGACCTTTAACACTTCAGTTGTTCTTTTACCATTTTAGAATTAATGCTACAATTTCTGCACTTGTAATCGATTTCTTTAAGGTAATCATAAATCTTGAAAGTCACTTTTTCTTCCAAAATATTGAACTGTGCTTTCAACTTAGCTATTCTGCCATATGTCTGCAATATAAGAACTCATTCCATGTTATAACCAGTTAGAAGAAAAGCAAAATTCTGGTATCATGAAAGCTATAGATGTTCCTACATACTTTACTAGGTAGGAGTTGGCCCAGGCAAATACTTCACAGGAACTTTTTCCTCCTAATTTTCCATGTATCTCCTTATTTTCAAAAGAGGCTTCCCTGAGCAAAACCAAAAGCATCACTGAAAACTTTTACCTTGGTCAGAATTTTCAGTTTCTCATTAAGTTGTAAAGCAATTGCATGCCAGGCACTTTGGGGTATACTAGATCTATGGTCTCTGCAGTAGTGTTCAAATTAAGGACTCTGCATAGAGAAGAAAAATATTTCCTGAACATTCAGCCACATATTTTAGTTATACTGTTTATAACTTTTGTATTTTGTTCCCATCAATAAATTAGCACTAACTTTGCTAATATAAATGGTCATAAAATCTGTATTTCTTTGTTTACAAAGACAAATATTTCAAGAAAGTGCTTTCCAAATCTTTCTTAAGCATTATTTTTTAAATTCAACATTTACAAGTACATACTGCATCAGTCCACCACCTCCTGTTCCACTCATCCTCACTGGGCGAGTTCTAAAACTCATTTATACAGTATGAATGGCAAATACAGCCAGTTAACCTACCAGCTATGTTCATTTAGTAATGTAAATTATAAACTACCCTTATATAATGCATTAGGTGTTACTTAATCTATTACCCAACATGAGATCCTTAGTGTGTTTCTGCCTAAAGCTGTCAGGCTCTCAACACCACATTTTGAAAACTCTGTCAAAGCAGAGCTCTACAGATGACTCCAGAGGAAAGGAGGAAGATGAAAGGACGAGTGGCAAGGTCCGCTGAAGGAGTAACACATTACTTACCAAAACATTTTTAGTGTTGGTGGTAGTTCAAGGCTATTTTTAACATAATTTGAAAAATGCAGAAAAAGAGGAGAAAATGAGACTATTAAGTTGAAAAGACGAAGGCGAGCAGTAAAAAAAATCCTCAGGTCTAATATTTTCAGATGTTACAGAACAGTCACTCAACAGTTGCACTGGGAATAGAGTTGCAGTGTTTGTGTTCCGAGAGTCAGTGAAACTAAAGAAGGATCACAAGCAAGGTGGTGCCTCTTTGGGCAGTTCTAGGTCACCTTAGAGAGTGACAGCAGTAACTACCCAGGCTTTCCCATGTGTTACTGCATTATCGAAAGCTAAGAAAAATTCTGGGTTAGAGATACATCACCTCGCTCTAAATGAAAGCAAACAATTTAAACAATGCCAATTTAAATAACCTAGAACTTTTAGTTCAAAACATTTTCATTAATTTAACGCAACGAAATATTTCCTTTTGTACAAAGTTACACAAGTCACCATAACATAATCAGCATTTCATAAAAAAACCTATATATTACATGGTGACATCAAGACGTTTTTGTTTAAAAAAAATCTTATAGTGGGTTTGCATGGCAAGCTTCTGGTAGCAGAGAACTGCGTCCTATGGGAGGGACCCCACGCTGGAGCAGGGGAAGTGTGAGAGGAGAAAGGAGCGGCAGAAAGAACATGTGATGAACTGACCTGTAACCCCCATTCCCCATCCTGCTGCACTGGTCGGGGGGAGGAGGTAAAGAAATCAGGAATTAAGTTAAGCCCAGAAAGAAAGGAAGGGTAGGGGAAGGTCGTTTTTTTCTGATTTGATTGGTAATAAATTAAACTCATTTTCCTCAAGTCGAGTCTGTTTTGCCCATGACAGTAACTGCCAAGTGATCCCCCTGTCCTTATCACAACCCATGAGCCTTTGGCTATACTTTCTTTCCCCCTGTACGGTTAAGGAGGGGAGTGACAGAGCAGCTTTGGTGGGCACCTGGCATCCAGCCAGGGTCAACCCACCACAGATCTGTAAACCTTTGAGAACAAATACAGGGTTTTTTTAGGTCAAAGCAATGGACAATTTAATATTTTACTAAAATACAAAATAACAAGATTAAGAAGAAACACCTGTGACCTGAAGGAGCCTTTTTATGGATGCTGCTACTCTAATCTATTATTCTACCAACTCTTCCTCATCATTCTACCAATACTAACTCCAGTAAAGGGGTGAAAGATTTTAGACATGCCATCTGCCTCCTCTGTTTGCATACCCAGAGTGCAATACTCATCTTTCGTCCAGAATCAGCTTACTCATGCGGGCCCTTGTTTCAATAAAACCAAGAGATACTTGACACTTTCAAAACATTTACCCAGTGGCTATCCACTGTACGTCTCAGAAGGAACAGCACGGTACACTTCTCAGAGGTACACACGACAGGGACTAGCAGGTTATGCTGAAGAGAAACTCATCTTCATTATGAGACATTTCTTCCCTTCTACTGTGCTCTTACACTAATGTGGAAGTTTATAGTTTAAAATTAACACGGAATGTATTTTTGCATTGACCATCTCTTCTTTTCTCCAGATTAAAAACACGGGTTATTTTTCCTGCTCTTAAGATCAATTACCTTTCAAGCTGCAGCCAGCAATTCCATTTATTATTTTCATACAATTCTCACAGTCATTTTGTTAGAATGAAACAAATAAATTCATGTAACTTAGTTCAATCTTAGAGCTAACAGTTGTATACAGATTATGTTAGGCTAAAATTATTTACAATGATATTTTAAATTGGCTGTTTAAGGGGAAAAAAGAACTTTAGACAGATGATCTGATCTTGGCTTCCAAAGACTTGCTATACAGCAAGTAAAATTTGCTCCTTTATGGCTGTAAAAAATCTGTAGTTAGTTGTTGCAAGCCAAGAAAGACCATAGTTACTGATTCTTGGGCACTTAGTTTAACCCCAAAGTCCAAGAGAAAATAAACATTTATGTATAGATTTATGTCTAAAATTCACATAACATCTGCAAACAGCAAAACAGTACCTTATTTTATGCATCAAGTCTGGTGACAGATTAATAGGAAAAGATATAATATTAAAAATAAATTGGTACTGTCAAAACTGTGATTGCATTCTCAAATGTATTTTTGCTTCCAGAAAGTTACAACATATATATTAGCATGACACAAAATATTCTGTGTGTACAGAGCCATAAAGATCTTAACACATAATGCTCAATGCTCACAAAGGTGAAAAATTGTTTTTTGCATTATACATCAAAACACCTAAAGATGACATCAAAGAAGCAGCAATACGGGAATCATGTGAAATATTGTGGCCAGTTGACTGTTGGGGTGGGGGAGGTTTTCAACACTGATATCAGTACCAGATCGGTCTAAACATTCCATTTCCTCTTTGCATGCACTGGTACTGTGCAACCAGTGGCACCAAACAAGGTTCTTCAGGCTGTCTGCTGCCCACACACCCAGGGACACACACACCTACATCTACCAAAGCATCCATGCATGCACAGATAGTGAAGAGAAAGGTTAGTCTTCGATACTTTTCATTTCACTTGGTCATTTAGCACATGATCTACAGCCCTATGAAGAATGCTTCGTTTTAGTTTTGAAGGCTTTACATTAACCCATTACAAACTAGCACATGGTTTACATTAAATATTTCACACACCTTTTACAGATGTACCAAAAATTGCTAGAACAGACCCAAATGCACTATTGCCACTACAAATCTAAATACACTTCCAAATCAAAACTGTGTTACAATTGATATTAAGTGGACATATTGAATAAGGTATTTTTCAGAGTATTAGTTAAGTCTCTGTGAACAAGTGCTAAGTCTGCTGGATTCTTGATATGTTAGTTGTGAAAATTTATTGTAAATGTGCCTCTACAACATTATATCATCTACTTCTGAAATTCTCCATGAAAGAGAACTCTCTTTCTCTATCAAGGCCAATTCCTGAGTTATGGAGAACAATTTTTATAAGATTTATTTTTTTTCTATATAAAAAAGTAATCATTTGCAAATGTAGCTGAACAAAGACCTAGCAGGTTTTAAGAGTTTCTGATACTCCATTAAGATCACTAGGGACATGAAAATGGTCTGACAAATACTAATGTTCCAAAAGGGACTGTGTTTAAATTGATTTTAAGTCAAAATAATAAATGGCTTTTCTTGTACATTCTAGGAAAGCTCCTTATGCATCTAAGAGTGCATTATGTGATCTTGGGTAGGAAATAGTACATTCTTGGAAAATAAAAGAACTGAATTCTGCTTGAAGGGAGTTGGAGTACTTTATTACAATACTATGAATGAAATAATTTTGGTTTTAGGTGATTTTCTCCCTGATGCCAGGTTATGTCAGGTTCCATTGTGAAATTACAGAATTTATTTAGATAACAGAGAATTAAAGAAAAAAAAAAAAAGCAGAAGAGAGGAAAGAAGTGATCAAATCCTATAACTTTCCAATTTCTTTCATCCACAGAAGTTTTTGCTATTTGTCTAGATTTTTATGGTTCTTGTCAATGCATTTTCTGACCTTCTTACATATACTAATGGCTTTGTTCTCTCCAAATAGCTCTGAGACAGAAATATAACCTGTCACTTTACAGAGAATACGAATAACGCTTCCTTCACCCAAAACCACACAAAAATACTTTGGAAAACACTGGAAACCAAACTCACATTCAGATGTACACGTCTCATTGATGAAGTCAGTTTTCCTTCATAGTAAGGCTGGATGTGATGGTACCTCACGTAATAATGAACGCTTTACATGCTTTAAGTCTCAGTCATAGGAAAGGAATGGCCCTAAAAGGGATCTAATCCACACCCTGCCAGGCACTTACGTCACCAGTAGAACTGGAAGCAAACTCCCTGAACTTGCATCTGTGATCAGAAAGGCATTTACATACTGACTACATTTATGCATTTTGCAGTATAATTTGACCAGAAATAACTAAGGGATATATACAAGAAAGATGTTTTACTTCCATTTGAAATAAAGGATTAGCCCAGAAGAAAAAAAGTAGATGGAAGGGGCAGCCAGGTCTGTGCATGTCTCATCAAATAAAGCCTTCTGCTGTTGAAAACTTCGGAAATTAAGAGAAGACAAGCCCAGAAGACAATGTACACTGCAGCTATGCCACAGTGTTTTTTTTTTTCTGCTAACTGGCACACTTAAAATACTTATCCTCCTGAACTTAAGAAGTTCTAACAGCAATGAAAATGCTCAAAATACAAAACCTGCTGTATTATTGCCTTTGTGAATTGCAGCAATGCCTGCTTTTGAGAAATATCCTTTTAACCTTGAAAAGGATTGATGTCTTCATGCACTGATGTATGGGGATATTTGCTCAGTAGTTATGAGCAATCGCTTCACCTTGCAGGCTATAGCTATCAGTAGAGATCTATGCAGTTGCAGGAACTAGTTAATCACTGCATAGTATGGGCAATGGCTGGATTTATAACCACGGTCCTAATAGTTCAGCTGAATCCAGTTTTAATGTTTTGGGAAAGTGTATCACAACTATGACAAAATTAGAAGTTTCAAGAAAAAAATCCAGAGATTATGTTAATTTATGGGATTCAGATGCCATATCAGGTTTCATTGCATGCAATTTTAATCCAAATAATACTCAACCACTACTGTAAGACTAAAAGATAAACACCTGACAAAATCTATTATATCCATGACTCGGGTGTAAAACATCAAACTAACTTTCCATCCAGCAATGCCTCAAATTACTCAAAATGTTATTTTGACTCCTTTTTAGCAACTTCTTTTGTATGCAACCTCATGATCAGCTATTCAGGACATCAAAGAGGTATCTCAAGGACTGGGTTGCAGGAAGAATACAGACATCACTAGCAATGAAAAAAGCAATGGAAATTATAGTAGTGCCCTAAGAGGTCAGAGTAACATCTATTTTAGCCTTTATTTGGAACATCTAATGTTTAAGTCCTCAAGATTTTCAGCTAGCAGTCTGGGTAATGTACTTATAAAATGAAAGTCATTACGAACAACAACAAAAATCCCAAACAAAAAAAAAACACCCAACACAAAATAACACTACAACACTCACCTTATATTTTCTGTTACATCAATAGACAGTGATTAGCCAGTTCATGTTCTGTTCCTCAGATACTAATACAGTAATTTCTCCCTCCCCTACCTACCCAATACAGCTATGGATGGAGTTGCCTTTGCCCTCTATTTTTTATTGATTTATTCAACAGCCTTAAAGCCTACTGTCACTCTTCAGGAGGCACTGCCACATACTTATGCTTTCCTGGGTGTATCTCATTTTCCCACTTGGATACTTCTACTTCGTATGCTACATGTACAGGACATGTCTGGTGTATCTGATATGTGACAGTATCACTGTGAAACATAAAAATACGGATGTGTATGCATTTCCAACGAAGAAGTCCTGAAGAACAAGATGCCATTGTAGGGAATTAGGAATAGCCCAAGATTTTTCCTGCTACAAAGCACCATATTTAGAGAGCAGCATATTACATTTGATCTCAAAATAACACCAGCAGAGAACTGAGCCATTCTTATCAAGCAATTCTCCAGCTGAGTGAAGTAGGAGATAGCGAATACGATCATATAACCCTCTACCGAGACAGCCTTCAGAGAGGAGCACAAGTATAGACTGCACAGAATATTAAGGCTCAAGTAAGTAACAGGCACAACAGGGTAAGTGGAGGGGACAGGGTGGAAAGAAAGGGTGCAACAAAGCCAATTCAATAATGCTCTAGAGTATTCTGTGTCCATATGTATGCATTTGTCTGTCTTTACATTGTGTATGATCCTCTCTGTTGTGAAAGAAATAACTGCAAGCCTAAAGAACATCAATCAAGAAGGGAAAGACAACTACTTCTCCCCACTATAGGTAGCATCATCAGCTTTAAGGAAAACAATATTTTTGTCATTATCACTGCAGAATCCCAGCTTTCCTCTGACTCACTGTACGGTCAGCAATTGCCTTAACGTCAGTGCCCAAAGAGTAGAAGAGAAGCTGCAGAGCTGTTGAAAATACATGAGGCAGAGACAGGGACCAAATGAATGAGTCCTATGCATAACGCATGAGATTTGACAGATCTGTACTATCTGCTGCTAAATGATTCACAGCCCTAAGAGAACCAAGCTGACAACTTCAGAAATCTTTCAGAGAAATACTACTTTTGTCAGCCAAATCACAAGAATTTCTAAAGCTTTCCAAAAGAAAATGAGCAGGGTTCTTTAAGAGCAAGCAACAGTAAGAGCAACATGCGTGGCACTTCAGGATCAGAGAGGTAAAAAGAAATTAAGAAGTAAAACTTTAAACATGATAGATTTAAATCATTTTCTCAGCAGTTAATCAGAGGGCAATCATAAACATAAGCAGAAAAACAGAAATAAAAAACCTCTATCCCTATGGCTTTTTGGGTATAGGCGTAATAAAACTGAGATGACAACAGAACCGGAGCTGTTACTCTGCTGAGAAACACAAACTTAAGTACATTAAAACAATCAAAATGCCATCACCTAAAATATGTCATAGATAAGGTTCTTCAGCAAGTAGTTTTCTAATCCACTCTACTGAAAGGAGCTTCTCTGAGTGCAGCAACACATAAAACATCTCCCAAATTCCTGGCTAGCATGACAGATTTGTTATCACAGGCAGTACTTGCTTACATATAAGGGTAAGGGCTGTACACATTGAAAGCACATGGTTCTTCAGATACCTGCTCTTGAAAGGGTCTTGCAATCACTTGTCATCTCAGGGCAGAAAAGATCACTAACAGATTTGCCAGGAGAAAGAAAAAAAAATAATTAAAACCTCTTTTACTTCACGTATAACTACTGTTAACTTACCCTAAAACAGAATATAAACATACAGGAGTCTCAGTTCATCTCATTATTAGAAATGCACATGGAGATACGTATGTCTTTGAAATCGAGATTATGTCTCCTTCCTGCAACATCACAAGCAGAAATCAAGCCTTAATTCAGCATTGGATTTGATGCATTTATATGCACCATTTATATTCCCTTTTCCCAGGAATCAATATGTCACTGCTTCAGCTAGCCAAGCATCCAAGCCACTTCTCAGTGTAACCTTCCCACCACAATTCAGCTGACAAGTACAGAGCTGTGTTCACTTTTATGGGACTTCCTAGATAGACACTTGCTTAAAGACCTATGCAGAGATGTGGGAAAATTATACTAATTATACTCAGAGCAACCACTTCTGCCCATCTACAAATTTAAGTAAAACAGCTTAACATTTTCATTAAAAAGGAGAAAACAAGGTAAGTAAACAGAGTAACAAAAATTAATTCCTAAATTGTAATTAAAGCCATAAAATTTCTGAATCTTTCCCTTTGGGGAAGCAACTGTTCAGCCAGCTGGTTGCTTTCACTTCACTCCAGTAACCACCACTCAGAGTTTGAGGCTTAAGCCTTCTAGATCTCAAGGCCTGGTGTAGGCTGCACTGATCTGTTGGTGCAAACTGTCTCAGCCAGGTGCCCATCGGTCTGCAAGCCATGCCTCACTGCCGTTCCCATCAGCAGCCTCCACCAACCATGCCTTACATCCAAAGCTCCTCTAATGTATATCTTCACCAACAATTATTTTGCTATTTGGGATCATAGAAACATGTTTACTGTGCTGAGAAAGAAACAGTCTCCCAGCTCACCAGAAACCTCAGCAACACCTTGTGTCTCACACGGTCCAGAAGAGACGCACAGTCCCCTCTGCCTTTCTTCCCTCTTTTCTACAATGTTTCCTTTCCATGTTTAGATAAGTGGTCTACAGTTTTTACTCTCGTTTTTCTTAGATATGCGTCTTAAACATACCACCACGTCTTGAGCCACGCAACCACGTTTCAGGTGTGTTTGCTAATCCTTTTTCTCTATGTCTCCTCTCCACCAGACACACATCGGCAAATTGCATCTTCCAGCACCACTCCCTTTACAGTTCTTGGGGAGGGTCAAAGACAGGGATTTTGCTTTTTGCTTCATCAGCTTGGCTCCAAGTCTTTCAGCCACTGCCCTTAAAACTTTTATCCTTCTTTTTGTTACCTGGGGCTTTCACATGAAGGAGACCGACACACTGCAGAGCAAGCATCTGTTTCAACAATCCATGTGCATTTGCACTTGCACACTGATCCCTGAGTAAGTTTTCTAAAACAAAAATATTATTTTCATTTCATTATGGACACAGTAATCCCTGCCTGGCCCATACTGCCTTTGAAATTATGGTCTTTTCAGCCATTAAGTTTTTGCTTTTAGGATTTGTCAAAATAAAATGTTACAGAAATATGTCTTCAAGGCTTCAGATGACTAGTTTGGTATGATGACAGCTTAAAACATCTGTTTCTATCACTATTATGCTCATTTCTGCTTTATGGAGGTGGAGGAAACAGAAATATATTTCTTTAAAGTCTTACTGCAAAAGGCAATCAAGAAAAGTTGTGAAAGATAAAGCAGCAGTACTGCCACAAACTAAAAATATTTAGGATTGGTATAAGGTGGTGTTTTGCATGATAAAATTCCTATTCAGCATTAGGAAAAAGCAACTATTTCTGTGAACTTTTACATTCATCATACAGTAGTATGTCCCAGGTAACATGTAAATAGTCTAGCAAGATTTCTAATTGAGAAAACTGTGTATTAACTACCAACATGCTTGCAAGGCAAAAGTTAATACATTGACTTATTGCTGAAACAAGGTAATGGGATGGAGTAAAGAACAAAGGAACAGAAGCCAAAAGCAGAAAGCTAAGCCAAAAAGGAGGGTAAGATCATTTTTACCTACACTGCCATAAGAAAGCAAGCCTGCTCTTTTAGTTGTTGACCCAGTGATGATGGAACAGCCAGTTTGATAAACAGTATTGATATTTACCAGCAGACTCTTGAAGGGAAAATCTCCATGGGTGTTTGAATCTCCTTTTGCTTTTCCTAAACTTGTCAGTGAAGAAAGATATCTCACACTTTTAGACACCATCAACACAAAAAGATAAAATTGAATTCATCTAACTCATTCCTAGTGAATGCAATCTTGAGAACAAATGTTCCTTCTCTCCCATACACACATATATCCCTGATGACAGCACACAAAAATATTTGAGCACACTTAGGTGAGCAACAAGAACAAATTTTTAGTAAGCAAAGATAAAAGTTACCTAATGTACAAAATTCCCTTGTCTGAATCACAAGAAAAGTCATTTGAAAAAGCAACTACCTATGCAAAATCTGTTCAAGTTTCCACATTTAAGTATGCTCAGGAGTGTGAGGTAATTGTGTATGTACATATTTATCTTTGCATTTGGAAGCTTTTTCAGAGTTTTCTTTTCCTGCAACTAATTTAAACGTCACACCACATTCAACCATGGCATACTTGATAACAAGGACTACTGTAGAGCTGTATCTTGTACACTGAAATTATGACTAATACAAGATACCAACTTAATAAGATGAAAAAGACATAGCAAGTCTATTTGAATTCTACAACAGTTCAGTATTTGTTACAGATAAAGCTATGTGAAGGAATAAGTAATATATTTATTTGCTAATACTGCCGGGGGAAAAGAGTGTTGACTTAAAGAATAAAGTCACTAATAATGGTCATTCCTTTTTCCTAGGCAATGCCAGAATTTCAAACCTTTAGTACTGTATGAAGCATAGGAAGCAACCCAGTTCCTAAAATCATGTATTCAAAATGGAAAAGTGTTCCAATACAGGCAAATCTCAAAAATGGAAAATTTCTCAATAAAATAATCTGACATGTTAAAAGATTTTTTTTTAATGTATTGAAATAAATATTCATTTTGTTGCAAAAATGCAAAACAAAATAAGGTCTGCTTTATAATTTTCCAAGCTAGAAAATTACAAAGAAAATACAAACACATATCTGTGAAAGGTTGATGTGTTTCACATTTACTAGTTCAATTTAAGACAAACCCTTTACACAAAGCTCTGTCTCCCAGCTTATTCTTTAAGTTTTTACCCTCATATTTAAACTAATTTCCTTGGTCTTACTGGTTAAGTCCTGTCCGGTTTCCTAAGGAAGTGGGGATCTGGATCCTTACTTCTGTGTAAACTTCCTAACCAATAAATGAAGAATCAAGTTGGTAGTAACTCATTACCTGAGTTAATCCCACAGTTTACAGAAATGTAATAAAGAACCTTATAGATTATATTCCCATGTAAATTAAAGCATATCATCCTATTTTTAATGTTTCTCAGCTGACACTGAGAAACACGAGCATGAACCCTTTGGTTTGGGACCACACAGTTCCAGCGTTCATACAGGACTAAATGTTCTTCACAGCTCCCTAAAAGGATTTAATCTGAGAGGCATGCACAGCACACACTTCCCACAGATTTCTAGAATTAGGCATTTTAAAACATTACTGCCACAAATATTGCTGCTGTTCAGTTGCTGGAGTACTGCTTTTATCCAATAGCTCAGTGGCTAAATCACTTGTTTGGGAAAGCACTATGCAACGTAGCCTCTTCTGCCTGAGAAGGTTGAAATCTATATATTTTCTCGCAGAAAGAACATCCTCAGCATACACAGGCTGTCTGGTCTGAGATAATTTACCTTCCTGTTGAAGCTATGCCACTTCATACACTGTGATTCATGATTTGCTGGACCAGGAAGAGGACTGACTCACTGTGTGAGTATGACCCTCTCCTCTGGGAATAAAGATGTTTTCTTGGGAGAATACCTCAGCCCCTTCACCCAGACTATCTGCAGAATCTCAATCAATTGAAAAAACATATGATGGTCTGCTGGCAACTGATACTTGACCTTACTTTGGCCTCTATGACACCAAGAACTAGCTAAGCTTGACCTTACTAGCCAAAATATAAGCTGAGTCGGTGATGCTACAGCTAATAATACAGTTATGAGAAAGAAAAATGCAGGAAGTAATTCATAAGGTGATACTGCTCACTGAGCATTAAATGTAAAAGAATCCTCACTAGTGTCATTCTCATTCCAAAACCACAGTGCTTGTGGCAGATTCACCCCAGCTGGCAGGTAAGCCTCCACTCAGTCACTCACGCTCACATACACATACACCCAGCAGGACGAAGGAGAGAACTGGAAAGGCAAAAAATGAGTAAACTCGTGGGTCAAGATAATGACAGTTTAAGAAGTGATGAAAAAGCAAGAAAAAAAGTAATCACTCACCACCAGCAGACCAATACCCATCCAGTCCCTAAGCAACAGCTACCCAGTTTTTACTGCATTATATGCTGTGGGATATCCATTTGGCAAGTTTGGGTCAGCTGTCCTGGCTGTGCCCCCCGCCAGCCTTTTGCTTACCCCCAATCTACTCTCTGAGGGGGAAAAGAGAAGCAAAGAAAGCCTCAATGCTGTCCAAGGACTGCTCAGCAATAGCTAAAACATCAGTGTGTTAGCAGTGTTGTCTTGGTCACGAGTCTAAACCACAGCACTGTATGGGCTGTCATGAAGCAAATTAGCCAAATTTTCCACCCGCAGCCAAACCCAGTACATGCTGAATCAGCTCAGACCACTTTCACAGTCCTCTTGATTCCCATGCCTCTACATCTGTCTTCTTTCACAGAACCAGACGCATAAACACTCAGAACCTTCAAGCTTAGGAACTTCAGCTCATGAACTTGAGATCTTAGTAACCAGAGCTCTACTGCTGCAAAACACTACACAATCATTATTTGATTACAAAATGATTGACAGCAGTTGCAGCCTAAGAATGGCGGCACAAAGCAATCAGTGCAGGCTCCAGACAAAATTCTCACCCCAGTCCAGTTCCTTTAGTGGCATTTGCTTGTTGGCCCTGGGCAAGCTACATCTGGATTAGGCCTACAAGTGTTCTCTGACTTCATAAATAATAAGCTCACTTTCAGCTCTTGCCAAACAAAAGAACCAGGAAGACTGAAGTTAACATTAATTCTGGCATGGATCTGCAGAAGGAACTTGACCTTTCAACTTAGCAAACTTGCCTGCATTCCAGTACCTTTTTATAGATGTAACACAGCCTGAATCCCATCTGATGCTACTCTCCTGTTCAAGCCAATTTGAATTTTTCAAGTAGGATTTCCTGCTACATGCTGCCATATATTTCAAGATATATTGAGGATGTTCTCATCATTCATTGTGCACTGTCATCAGTAAAACCAAATCTTTCTAGGCAAACAATTGTTGTCTATATTATAGTACATATTGATGAAATACATTATTTAGAAAATTAAATGGGCAATGAAACAATAAATAGATCTTTTCCAGAATGAGATATTTTCTATAGGCAAGATTATTCTATCTTTATTTAACTCAGCAACAAATCTCCAAGACAAAAATTTGCAATTTTATTTGATTACTATATCTTATAATACCTCAGTGAAGACTTTTTTCTGCATTACTTATAGGATGTGGCTATAGACATAAGGTATGATGCAAAAAACACCCTCTGTGAGATGATATGCTCCTAGCCAGGTGAAGTTTAGTTGAAGTATATTGCTTTTTTCTGACTACAGAAGCAAGCTTAAACAAGCTTTCCTGAGCATGGCTACATACTAAGCCTTGACCCACTCCCCTGCCCCTCTGGTTGCATTTCCATACCAGGTGGCCAGTTCTCTCCTGTGTTGTACCCTTTTCAAAGTGAATACCAGATGAGATACATCCAGTCATGACAGCGCCCAGCTTGCAGAGGTGTTCATGAGAAGAGCATATAGTTCCTTCTACACTTCTCATCCTGAAGCATGACACAGAGCTGACCATGCAGCCACCCTGCCTAGGGCCCAATTCTCCACTCCATGTGTCATGGTTGTGCAATGGGAATCAATGAAGTCACACAGCCAGAAAATTGGTGAAACAGACTGATCCTCCCTTCCTGAGGGGCTTCAGTTCACTGGTGGGAGAAACAATCCTTTGTCAATGTGGCTCCACTTATGCCAATTAAAAGTATTGCTTTTGACTTCGAGGGAGTCTAGTCATGTTTGTGTACTGTTCGGAACATGCTCTGAAGACTCTTCAAAAGAAAGGCAGAGGTAGAGGTAAAAAACCTGTACACACTAATGATGTAAGGTATTTAAACAAAGTTAGTAATATTCTTTCAATTTTATGACAAAAGGTATTCAAACGTTCTAATGCAAAGCAGCAAGTTTATGATCAATAAAAATTTGTAAATGGCTATAGTTAATCCTCTACACCTGACAGAAATAAGAAGATCCTTCATGGATGTAAATTTAATCTAGGGTTGACAATTTACACAAGGTAAACTAAGTTGTGTGCAAATTTACACACTTTTTTAGAAAACTCCATAATTTTTTAAATTTTAGAAAAATTCACCTGAAACAGAAGATGACGTGCAGTGAACTGCAGTCTACCAGCAGATAGTGGGTCACAGTGAGATGATGGCTAGTGATTTACACAGGAAACTTCACTTACAGTCTCACCGAACAGTCATTATTGATGTCTGCTAAATAAAGGACAGGTTAATAACATGATACACTCTAGGCAAGATGGTAACCTCTCCCTCCAGTCAAAGTTGTTTTCAAGGTTTTCACACTGATGTAATCAAAAAGTTAATAAACTGTGGGCTAATATTTTCATGCAAAATAGGAAATGCCATAATAACATGAATAAAGAAATGGATTATAAATATTGCTTTTTGCCCTCTTGCCTTAAAATAGAGAAGATCAGGCATGTAAATCTAAACTAGGGGCTCAGTTAACTGAGGAACACAGCATAGGAGTAACATTAAAAATACACAGCGTGTTTCACCCTTAAAAAAAGAAAAGTGAATTCCAATATTTTGCAACAAAAATAAAAACGAGAAGAGAGGTGGATGTAGAATGAGATTAAGCTTTGGATTATGAAAGTGTGTAAGAAACTAGACAATAGGTAAGGCACATACTGCTTTTTTATAGCGAATAAAGGAGAGAATTAAGGGGGAAAAAAAGCAGTGTTTTTCATTATGTCATTATTTCAGATTCTGAAATAGTCCTGCTAAAAGAAAGATAGTGGGTTGTTGGGGTTTTTTTTCTTCTAAAAAAAAAAAAAACGTTACAGTAATATTGTAACCCTTTCAAGCATGGAAATGGCTAATAAGTATGTGTGCTAACTCTGCCAAGAAAACTTTCTGTGATTTCCAAGAACAATTTCACTAGCAGTTTTTAAATGAACCTGGGTGCTACAGCATTCTTGTTCTGAAGAGGAATCCTTCTTCATTAGGCTCCACTCTAACTTTACAAAGTATTAGTGTATACTTTTGTACTTTTTCTGTGTATTAAACAAGATTTTAAAGTTTTAAGAGTATAAAGAACACTGTGTGTGTTTTTTTACAGACACCTCATTCAAAAAATGTTATCTAAAAAGATCTCTCCTGGCTGAAATCATCAGACTATCATTTTTCAAAGGTACCTAAGGTTGGGAAGATTACTTCAATAGAAACTGATTGTTCAGATGCTTGCCTGCCTAAGTTTTATCCCCTATGAGCCGTGTCCAGCCTGAAGCAAAGTTAAGCCTAAGATAAAAATTTTGACAAATTAAAATTGCTTTTGAACAGGAGGTGATTTTTTTAAGTGTATATATATTTTGCAAGCACTCAACATATTGCAGAAATGATCAGAAACAAACATTTAGCAGCTATAATCATTAACCACAGCAATTTGTTCACACTTTTCAGGAGGACAGAGCACAAAGTATCTGCTGAGCAATACAAGTAGTTTACAACAAGCATGCTGAAAATACACTAGAGTGCAATACTCGTGGAGAGCAGCCACATCCACTTACGCAAACCAGCATGTACTACTGCTAGATTATATTTTTTTCTTTGTAGGACACTGGTGTGCATGGCAGCACATATTCATTGGGGTACCAAATGCCCTCTGCCTCCCCTGACCTGAACACCAGTGGCACCCAGTCCCCATCCTGGAGGAGAGTTCAGTGCCAGTCTGAGTGCCTAGTGAATTACTGGCTTCATCTAACGAAGCACAGCCGCCTCACATTCTGTTTATAGATGCATCATGGTGATGCATACACCTTGCCAAAGGGAGAATTATACAGTAACACTCTTTACGGTTAAAGAAACTTAGCAGAATATATAGGTCTTACAGCAAGTTGGGCTGCTATTTCCTTGTGATTCTTCCACTAACTGATTTAACTAAAAATAATGGGGTTTTACTAAAAATAAGGTGTTATTAAATCAGATATAGTGTGGCTCTTTAAATACATCTTTATGCATCTCTCTCTATTCAGCTCCAAAAATGAAAGAATAGATTTTGAATAATTTTAAGAAATACAGTTACATAAGAGAGCTTTTCAAGTCTGTCACGCAGGAAGGATTACAAACAGGCTGTGGATGAGCTTGCTCGGTAACCTCTCACCCTTGTGCACCACCCCAGGGAGCCAGTCATCATTATAACTGCTGTCCTCCTTTGAGCATGCAGGCAGATCAGGGCTAGCACACCACAGGGAGTATTCTGTGACCGTTGAACTCAAAATGTTTTGGTCAGACATGAAAGAGGTGAAATGGATGAAAACCAGTCTGATCTCCTCAGCATCCACAGGGAGACCAAGGAGCTGCATACTGTCGATGAACAGGCAATACAGATGCTGTCGTGAAACTGCACAGGTGTCAGCACAATCTCAACTTGATTTTTTTTATGCGTCCATCAACCGTATCTGGAAAAGAAAAAGCAGAGATGCGATGAGCTAATTAAGTCATATTTGCCTTCACATTTTGTCAGAGCAAAGAGGACAGTCCACTTTCACTCTTGATCCTACCCAATTAACTGAGAGGGTGACAGGCTGCGTAGGATTCAGTGTCAGTTTTGACAAGGCCAAAAGGATTCAAATTTCTCTTCATTGGCACTGAGCACAAGTTGGCTCAGTGGTTGTCATTCCTAACAAGTTGTTAGGAATGCTGAAAAAGTACCAAAAACCTGATGAAGCCCATTGTTCCTGCACGGAAATGGACCCTTGTCAAAGCTGGAGCTTTTTCACGAGTGCAGATTCCAACCAAGTTCATGGGAAGAGAATCACCGTGCACTGACTCTTAAACACATTAAAATCTAAACTTTCCAATACAATCCACAGAACTCCTGAAAGCCCTTTCTAACTCCACTGTGGAACAAAAACAGATTTAAAACCTATGGAAGCGTTCAGAGCATGAACTGTTGCAAATCTGCCCAACACTTTAAACTCCGTGCAGTGGTTCCAGCTTTTGGAAAAGTATATTCATCCCAACTTCCTTCCACTACAGTAACTTTTATTTCAAAGATTTTCACAGAACATCCCTCTTTATTTCCCTTTACACAAAGCATTTCTATTCAAAACACTGATTAACACTGTCCTTTTAAACAATAAAGCACCACTCTACCTTGAAGCAGTTGCGCTTTATCTTGTAGACCAGTCACCCACCTCGTTCTTTGAGTTTCTTTGCTCTGAGGCAGTTTCAGGCTGAAGTACTTGGATAAAAGACTGCCCGAGTATAATGATGCTACCGCAATAAATGGTAGGCAGGCATTATCATCACCTGAGCACTAGCAC
Source organism: Falco cherrug (assembly GCF_023634085.1). Lineage (NCBI taxonomy): Eukaryota > Metazoa > Chordata > Aves > Falconiformes > Falconidae > Falco > Falco cherrug. The sequence continues at coordinate 68,713,777 of NC_073699.1, forward strand.
TGCAGCAAGCACCATGCAACACTGTAAGGGGGAGACCAGGGTGCAGGAGACTATTGCATGAACTGAAGTTTTGAATGCTTACTATGGCATTCCTATGTATGTGTTTCCACATGGCAACACATGGCAGTGTTTCCAAGAGTAGACACACTTTATTAATGTGCTGTTACATGCATTTTTTTACTCTCTTTCTCCCCAAGCATCCTCACAATCAGTTATCACTTGCACCATCCTAGGGGCATAGCCTAGTGCTGACTCAGCAGGAATTAGTCTTGATTGCCCCACTGTACATCACCTAGGTTAGTTTTCCCTTAAAAGGCTCCCACTTAGATCCTGCTGTTTTCTAGTTCAGCTTAGATCCTGCTGGTTTATAACTCAAATGCAGCACACAGAAGGGTCTGGTTTTACTTCAGGATGTGTTTTACAGAACCGTACTTAAAACCACCATTCACTTTTATTGAAGTCATTCACGCTGTAAGTTACAGTCTGCCTGAGTGAAAAAGAGCACATCTTTACAGTGCTGAAATACAAAATCTTTTTCAATGCAGTAACAAAAAGAAGTGTTGTTCCACAATAAAGACTTAGTATTTAAATGTTTGGGGGGTTGGAGGGTTGTTTATATTTACATTGAGAGGGAAAAAAAGAGAGTACATCACTTTTCTAAGGTTCAGTACACATGGGGTATTTCGTACAACTTACGTATTACTCCAGCATTCTGCACACAAAAGAATGTTAACCAACAGTACACATGAGGAAGAATCCTTCACTTGGAGAGCGGAGGATTTGCTTTGCTCAAATTCTTTTTACAGGCACTAGGCACTGGTATCTAGTTTCAAGGATTGCCTTCACTAAAGGGAGTTAGAAGCTGTGAAAAAATCCAGTGGGCTATTATCACATTTCATCTTGTGCTCTTCACATTTAGCGTTTTAGCCAACCTGTTCAAGATCTTAGACATGCAGGTCAGCTCAACGTTTACCAAGGCCTGCAAAAGCAAGGTACTGGCTCTGCCTTGCTGGTCATCCAGGCATGGCTGGTCCACAAAGCTGAGTTACAGCTGGCCCTGGGAAACCCACTGCATCTTGCTGTGCTTCTAATGCCATCTAATTCTCTGCCAAGAAAAAGCCAGCTGAGGGAAATCTAAATGCCTTCTGCTATTTCTGGCACAGGGAAGGACTGCAAGGCATTGTTGCACCCATCTGCATTTTCAGTATTGAACAGCGTGTTATTTATTCTGTGTCAAGCATCAGATTTCCCCATGTGAAAGGCAGAAATATGTGCATAGCCACAGAGGCCGTTTTAGATTAAGGAAGGTAAAACAAAATCACAGTAAGAACTCCGAGAGGAATCATTGTAGGTCACATCTCTTACAGTTGTCTACAATGAGCTGATCACAGAGTGGCTGCCTGTCTGCTGACAGCACGATAGTTACCATGGAAAATTTTATAAAAATGAAGACACAAAACAGTTACAGTAACACTGATAAACCATCAGTCCCTTACCTATACATTATACCTACCTATGGCACACTGAAGTACTTGATAAAGGCACTGCCACAGCCAGAAAGATTTTCTACCTGAAATAAAGTATGAATTAATAGAATTCATGAGATGTGATGCAAGCATCAAGGTGCATCTAGCATTGACATTGCTTTTGCTAACTCATATCAATTCATCAAATTCTTGACTGTATTTCAGCTCCCAGTAATTTCTGAGTGACTGGGTGGGTATAAGCTTCTCAGTTTTATAACCTTAACATATTTTGCAAAACTTTTTTTTCCAAAATCCTAAACCTCTATCCGAAGCATTGATACAGGGGCACTTACATTAAATTAGTCTTCCTAGTCTCCAGTTAGTAGATCATACTCTGTGGGTTTCAAATTAAACATGCAATATCTATTCTACATTCCTGTCTAGGAAACTAGAAAGAAATCCTTGGAGACTTTAAATACCCAATATCCTACTTGAATCCAAAGGAGCTGATACTTGACACCTCTACATGTCTAGAGATCATATACGTGCAATGCATGTTTTATGCATATGCATGTGTGCACATACTGAACAAATGTATGCAGTAAATAAGTCAGCTAAATGCACAACCTATATAAAGAAGTATATTTTGTTGCTCCTTTCCACTTATTAAGCCATATTCATGAAACTCCAGAGCCTAAAAAGAGCTAGTCTGGCCCTCATGCAGAGACGGATGAGCCAAAATCCATTCAACCACTTCAACCTTCTGTCACTTCTCCCTTCATTGGCATTGACACATAAACAGGGAGGATGCATCCAAGAAAAAGTGGCTTATTACTAATTGCACCATCTTCATTAATACTGAATTATCAAGAACCAACAATGCAAAAGACATCAAGAGCTCATCAGAATGTGCATATAAGTATTTGGTCCAATATTCAACATGACTATACTAGCAGACTCTGCTTCAACAGCACAAACTGAAGAAAGAGTCGTTTATCAGCTGTTAACCAGGAACAAAAGGGAAATAGCCTTAATTTCCCAAACACTCAGAGCTAGTTACATCACTCCTGTGCCCTTCAGTTATTTAGGCATCACTCCAGAATGAGAAATCCTCACCACGGTACAAAGATATCTGGCTGTAAACAGAATCATCTATGGCACTTACGTTTGTAGAAAGGTCCTAACAACAAAAAGACAGATAAGGAGAAGTTTTTATCAGAGGCATCCAGGACTTAGGGGAAATCTCTCTGTAAGGACCACAGGTACTTCAAACTCAGGAGAAAGAAATCTAGACACGAAATACCAAAACAAATTGGAAGGCACCTTTTTGCTCAAGCTTCATTTGTAACTGTTTATAAATGTCTAAATAGAAATTTGACCTCAGTTAGAGTTACATAGTGAAGTTACATTAAAGAGCCCACAACCCAACATGGATTTAAGCAAAACCAACAGTTGTGGATTGTTTTCACAGGGGCAACAGATCAGGATAAAACAAGGTGGTATTCCAGCGACTGCCATGGCCTACCACCTCTGAGGTGGGTTCCCATGCAGCAACTGGTGTGCACAGAGAGCGCTTCAGAGTCTGCAAAGGATCACTTTTTCTGTGAGGCAGGGCTTGCTTCAGGAAGGGCAAACTGCCAAGCTCCTCACCCATGTACTGATTAAGGGGCTAACACTCTCCATCTCTGAGCAAAGCTTTATGTTTTTAGCAATGCATTTCTGCAAACAGAACAAATTTGTTGAGAACATCCTGAATCTCTTTTGTACTTTCCACCTTTTCCAGCTTCTCCAGGAGACCAGGGAAGTCAGCGCTGGAGCTCTGGCAGAACATACATTATTAGAAGTAGCATGTACAACTGTGACCAGTCACAATGAACCAGATGAGTAAACATCCAATTAAACACACTATTCTTCATCCAAGTTTAATTCTACAACTGTATCAAAACAGAATCAGCTGCTCCTGAAACAGAAATTAAAAGCTTTCCCAGAGTCATGAACAGATTTTTGGCTTTCAGACCTTTTGACCTTTCTTCCACATTTACTGAACAATATATTTTAATGCCACTGAGTGAGAAGCCTCACTGAGCACTTCTTGCATGGAAATGAGATCCCAGATGGTATCCTGCTGTTCTTTGGGTAATACTTTTGTCTGAGCTACCATCAGTAATAATTAGAAATTAATAGGCAAAGGCACATATTGTCCTGAGAAACCTATCACCCTATTTTTAATCTTGTAATTAAAGGTCGAACACTTTCCATCATGAAAAAGCATATGCTTTCTAGGAAATATTCCAGTCATTAATGTATCTTTTCATTCATTTATGGCCAGCAGTATACTAATTAAAGTCAGCATGGAATTGGGAGATGACCTAGTAGATTTCTTTCTTCTTTTCACTTACTTAATCTCTGATGGTGATATTTTGTACTGTTAAGATGTAAATACAGATACATTAATAAAACCATTTCCTAAAATCTCTTTTTACTGGGTCTGCCTGGGATGGAGTTAACCTTCTTCACAGCAGTCTGCAGAGTGCTCTGCTTTACCTTTGTGGCTAAAGCAGTGTTGGTAACAGACCAGTTTTCACTGTTGCTGAGCAGTTCTCACACAGCACCGAGGCTTTCCCTCCAACCTCACACACACGGAGGCCGGCTGGCTGGGGGTGGGCAAGAGGCTTGGGGGGGACGCAGCTGGGATGGCTGACTCCAGCTGACCAAAGGGATATTCCATACCATAAGACACTATGCTCAGAAATAAAAGCTCAGAGAAATGGGCAGAACACAGGGATGTTTGTTATGGCATTTGTCTTCCCAAGAAATCATTACGCATATTTGAGAGGGGAATGAGGGAGAGGTAGGGCAGGTGTTTTGGTGCTGTCTGGGGTCAACCCACCACACTGCTCTTTGTAAGTATTTTCTGTAGTCGACTATCTCCCTTGCTTCCTGTGCATTTCATTCACTGATCTAGCAAGAACAATTCCCTGCATAGCTTCTCCAGTTGAAAACAGGCCACCTCCAATTCCAAGCTGATCTTGGTAACAAAGGTAACTTACCAAAACCTCAGAACAAAACCCAAGCAAATAATCTGAAACAAGGAGTTAATTTGATTTGATACATACATATAGATAAAATGCTTTCCAAATATTGAGCTTTGAGGGTTTATTTTACAACAAATAATAATGAGAAAAATAATTTATTTCTATTGAGGGCACCAATATCACCCTCCAGTTTTGGTGCAAGCTGATCAACTTCTCTTACTGATTATAAACTGATCAATATTTAGAATAGTATAAAGAACTACTGTACAGTTTCAGGAAACTGTTCTTTTATATAGACAAGGCTTTTGCAGTACAACTGCTTAATATTCCAGAAGACCCATGCAGCAATAATTCTGTTTAAACAATTACATAAATGAGGCCCCAGCTCCAACAGACCCCACTACACTGGGAAACAAAGCTTCTCTGGTGATAAGTCTGCTTCTGCCCTACATCCCCATGGCCAGGGACACCACCCTTCTTTACTGATAAGGCACCAAGGTAACTAGGTGAGATCTTGAGTCCCAGTGGCCACCTTACTCTTCTGACCCTGCAAATTTGATAGGCAGAGTGTAAGGAAGGAGTCACCGATTTCCATGCATATACAAGCAAACACAGAGGGAAGAGAACACTCTGCCCATACCTAAGCAGAATGCACCAACTATTGAGTTAACACTAATTGAAGGCAAGTCTTAAAATGCTTTGAAATCCCAGGCCTTCCACCTTTATACCTGCAAGTAACCTGTTATCTCCCAGTTCCACACACCAACCTTAAAACCAGTTAAAAACTAATACCTGTATTTCAATAGCTAAAGATCCTTACAGGAAGAGATAGGCATTATTGCAAAGTGCTCATGGAAAAGAAATAAGTGGGTTTCAAACTATTTAAACAGCAAACATGCAACTATTGTTGAGAAAAACTGATGACATGAGCAATGTTAATTTGAAAGTGATGTTCCTTTGAAGTGAGGTATCAGAAAAGGAGTTGCGGGGAAAAAAATAAAATAAAAAATAATAAAAAAAAAAAGGCAAGATCATTCTCATTTGGTCAGTCTCTGCCATCATGTCTCAGTTTTCCTGCTTTATACCTCAAGTCTCAAGGCCTAAACCAAAATTAACAAAACCTATTTAATGTGTCCCTATCAAAGACTGTAGAACAGCTACAGAAATACTTGTGAATAGCATTGCACTTTATTGTTGACTATTGGTATGTAGCATGCCATGCTAAATCCAACACGTATGAACAATAAAGTGAATTCAATTTCCATGCAAAAAAGCTATTAATTATGCTGACTACAAACTGGGGTGGGGGGGGGGGTGGGGGGGTGTAGCAAGGAATGAGAATCAATTAAAAGCATGGTTACTTGATTATATGCACAGGTTTAACTGCAGACACAAACAAAAGTACTCTTCAAAGTCAGGAGTACAAAAGGCTTCCATGAATACTTTGGACCCTTTCTTTTAGTGGCCAGTAACAATGAAAAGCAACACTAACTGCCTGGGTACATATACAATATAAAGTAACAACTATGGACATTAATATTTCAAGAGCAAAGAAAAAGTTTCCAGTATCTCTTTACAAGCAAAGAACGCAGAAAATTAAAGTGACAAAGATCTTCACATAACTGGACTGTATTGCATTTGACGGCAACAACTTCCACCTTTACTATATCGTCACCACTTCTCAGAAGCAAAGAGAACAGTGGCACCCTAACACGCTATATATGGGACACAGACAAATAACATACACTTGTCTTTTACATCCATTTATTGCTGCAGTAATGTGAGGGAGGACACCACAAAAAATAATGCTGCAAGATCTCCAGGAAAAAATGAATAATGGCATAAGAAAGGTCATTCACAGCATATCATTTATATAACAGCATATAATAAAAAACAGAGGTATTCCTAGAGCCTCCAAACACCACCAGTTCAGGCATTGCAGAAGTGCATAGCTAGACTGGTTCAGCTGGTAAATGGTGGAAAGGGAATATTAGCACCTATATGGCCTCTTCCCAATCAAAGAGCTTCTCCATCCTAAAAAAAAAATTGGAAAAATAGTCCCTCTTTTCCAGCATATCTACTCCTGCTTAGATAGAGAAAAGAGTTTCAAACAGAAATGTCTGCAGTCTAAATGGCATCTCTTGCCTTCAGTCTTAGTCTTACAAGGGCAACCTCAGCAGAGAGGTGAAGACAACAAACCAGGAGAATGCAGACAAAAAAACCCCAAACTGTGCTTTTATCAAGTATCACCCATGCTTTTCCTATTTCTTTCAAATGTAGAATACTTGAAAGCTCACACTAATAAAAGAGTAAATATTTGATTAAAGGTAAGGGGCTGAGGGGACAAATACAGCCTCACCTTACTCCTAACATCTGCCTCCCAAACAGTAACAGAAACTCCTTACTAAAGAAGCAGTCATTGTTTTGCAGACAGAGACAAAGACATTGAAAAGGTTATTTTTGAGGCTGGTGCCTCTTGGAAGAACAAAGCCATTATCTGACAAGAAAACTCACCATTTCATTTTTATTTTGTAATGCTTTGTATCTAATACTGCAATAGCTTCCATCCCATTGAAACCTGAATAAAACCACATTAAGCAAACCAGCTGTGGAAATATTTTCACACTGGCTTCAGGTCAGCAGAAACATTTAGAAAGTGAAAAGTCATGCAGAATAGTATAAATGGAAAAGTATCCAGTTATTAATATCTCAGTGGTTTTAGTTTGGGGGTGTTCCTAGACAAGCAACTGAGAAGAACTGACAAATGCCTTGGTCAAACCAACAGGACTTCTAGTCTAAGCTGGTTCTGGTCTTAAAGCCCTGATTACAGCCTTGCTCCTTAGCAACCTTGGGTCTAATACTTTGCACACTGTGTCTTTATTGGCTCAGATTTGCTAGCAGTTTGCTGCTTTGTTCTCGTTTTAAAAGACTCTGAGGCTGGAATGAGAGCTAATTACAACGTTTCCAGTGAAACAGGTCAAAGTTTTCACCAGGAAGATATCCAAGATGCAGTGGGATCAGTTTCCAGCTAAAGTAGCTGAAATTAAAATCTTGGCCTTTCTGAACTGAAAATGCACAACTTCTGTGCAATTTTGTTGTGCAGTATCATCAAAACAGTCCAGTTTTGTTCTAAGGTGGAAAAAAAGCCAAAGCCTGAAACCTCCAAACACCAATGAGACACAGAACTATTTTCTCTGGTCACCTTATAAAATACTCCAGATACTCAGCACCCTGTAGTGTATGAAATTGAGCTGCTTGTTATCATGATTCGTGGGGAGTAAAATGAAGGAACCTACTAAATTATTACCTTGCCACTTATTTTTCACTACAAGTATAGAAATTGAAAGTTGCTTTCAATAGCTCTTAAATTCTAAAACCTTAGATAACATTTTGAAGTAGAACCTCCAGGCCTACATTACATGATCTCATCTGAAAGTATGACACCAGCATGTTCCAAAGATGTAGAAGTAGATGGGCTCACACTGGCACACAGATGCTCTTATGCCAGAGGCATCACCAGATTCATGTGCTGTGACAAAACAAGGATGAAAGGAAGTATTAATTTCTTCCTGCTTTACCAATATATCCTCCTTTATAATTTGCATAAAACTCATTATGGGCTTTTTGAAATAAAAGGTTTTGAATCTGTTTTTTTGGGCTTTGCCATGTATCTATTTCACCAGACTAAGCCTAGCTCCACATTAGTTCAGTCACCACTTAAACATCATTACCTAATGATCTACAAGAGTATCAGCTATATGCAATAAATGCACAACCATTAGAAATATTATGTAATTCTAAACAAAAATCAAATGCCAGCAATAAGTCCCCATAGTACTGAAACTGTATGTGTAAGAAAAGAATGACACATTCCTTTAAAATTACTGTCTTCATTTATTAAATCCTCCAGACCTATTTCACAGACCTTGTCTATCTCTAATCACCTCCTTTTATGTTCCTCAATGTATCATTGTCAGATAGTCAAAGCTTCGTCCACAGCTTACAGTAGGGACACTTGAGTGCCTTTGTACCTAACGTACCAAACCATGTTCCCATCAGAGATTCCCAAATCCTATGGAGGCACTTACATTTGAAAACCAAACTCAGAGTCTCGAGATCAAAATAAGCAATGAGCACATATGACAGTGTCTTTGCCACATTCAGTGATTTTATCACGTTCTGTGATTTTAAAAAAAGGACTATGTACACTGACACTGCAGGTATTTTACAACACATGACAAGCAGTAAATGGTCTACAGAGCTGCGCTTGGAAAAACCCCACAGATTTCACAACTTTTTTTAACTGATGCTGCTTCTGGAATTTCTTTATTTTAGGCTGAATCTGTACATATAGCTAATACCATATACACGGATGGGAACGGGTTATGACATCGAACCACTTTATTCAGATAATAGGGTGCAACAGCCACACAGTCCGGCAGGTTGCTTGCCTACACTACGCAGCCTTGCACAGAACAGCCACAAAGAATTTGCTCAAACCTTGCAATGTACTTGAAACTTGCAATACAAGGGCCAAAGACACAACCGCAATTTGACACAGCAAGAAGAAGAAAAATCCTTAGCATTGCCAATATCTAAGCCCCACGGGACTGCAAAGGACTCATTACTTGGGCTCCCCAGGTGCTCCCAAGCAGCTAACCATGCTGTACATTACAACACAAACCAAACTTCCCCATGGACTCTGCCAGACTTGGCAAATAGAACAGGTAAGGAAAAAGGACCTTCCCTTCTGATCCCCAGATCTGGTACAACAGGTTAACACACCAACACACACGAGTCAGCCTCCCAAGCAAACCCATCTCTACTAAGAAGCCTGAAGCTTCACAAAAAGATTAACACTATCTTCGCTACCATCGCTATGCCTGAAGGCAAGGGACCCTCACTCTGGCTGGATACAGCATTAGGACCCATACCATGACACCTTTATTCCATGATGAACACGTAGACACATCGGAGTTAAGGTGGGATTTCACACTGCTTCTGACCTCTCATTTCCCTTGCTTGCCTCACCTTCTCAGAATATTGTCACTGCTGGCAAGACCCTCTTGTTTTGCAGTTTCTACTACACATACTTCATTAAATGTTTGTATATCCTCAGACCTTTATTCTCCTTTTTGCACTTACTGATTTCAATCCCACTCCATTATTATTGTCTTTCCACAACCGAGTTATTGGTGGGAAGTATTTTAAACTCGTGTGTGTGAAAGACAGCCACAGACAAAGAAAACTGCATTGCTTTAAAGGTTTCTTTTAACAGTTCAAATATAGTCACAAATTAATTTTCTGCAAAATAAAATACGAAAACCTCCACTATAAATTAAGTTTCTGTGAAAAGTTGTCTTATTCCACTGAAAATCCCATATTCAAAAGTTAAAAATAAAGAGTCAAGAAAAATAGTATAAGTGGGTATAAAACTTCCCCCGCTCCTTCGTATTCACAAAGTTTAAACTTTTCTCTGTAGGTTTAAATCTCTTCCCACCTCCTCTTTTCTTCTTCAGCCAGAAAACCAACAGCACTGAGGTCCCAGTGATGAGGCATGACTCACCCACAAGTGCTGAGTCACAATCACACCGAATACACTCTTACATCTTGATGGAGCATCAAATTCAATAGCTTTGCTTAGTCATTTGAGCTTACCATAATTCCTATGATTCACTCAATTCCAAAACTTTGATTTCTGATTTCTTATTTTTGCTTACAATATATATTCAGTTGTATAACTCTTATACAACTCTCTAGGCTGAATTTTTGCAAGACACCACTAATCCTAAGTCAGAACCCAAACTTCAGACACAAGGCATGTCATTTGCCAAACCCAAGAGGCCAATATGCCACAGTGCGCATCGGTCTGATTTGGAACTGCTGATCTCCCACTCCTTGAACATCTACAGAGAATGCCAGCTGACACTGAAGGTACAGGCATTAGGACTTCATCCCACCCTGACTCATGCCAGCAACAACCTACCATTGCCTCAAAAGCCTGACCTTTCTCTAGGAGGGCTGCTCAGCCTGACAAGGTCAGGCACAAGAAGCAAGTGTTCAGCAGTTTATGCAGAGCATGAGGTATTTGACCATGGTAAAAAAAAGTAAATGCTGGAGCAACAGTTTTCCAATTCCTTAGCCATTTCAGCTTGTTACCTTTTGTCCTATCTGGAGAAAGGTAAAGGGAAATTACCCAACTGTTTATCTGTTCATCCAGTTATTTACATACAGAAGAAGATATATTTGGCCAGAACTCAACTAAGCTAATTAGTAAATGTATTTCTTTCCACAGGAATTTACAGCAATGTTTTATCAAATTACTCTTAACATTTCAGCTACAGTCCTCAGAACTTCTCTAAAAGGTTGCAGGCAGTATGGAGGCATGAAGGAAACTCATCACTGACAGAGGGAAAGACAGACAGAGCAAATAAGTTTCTGATGACTACCACAATGCAAGACCTACAGGAGGTAATTACCACCATATTGTTATTTATTCTTCTGTCTTCAGGCACAGTTTTCGTGTTTCCTCACTGTCCATTTCTGCAGCAGCTGCACTTACAATTTTTATGCTGGCTTAGTGGTTAATAAGTCTGTTGTGTTGAAGGCACCCAGTCAGCTGAGTACATCTGAAAAAATTTCCCTTACAAAAAGATACTGCGAGGAAGGCAGGGGTCAGCTCTATGGATTTCTAGGCATAAAACAAACTGCACATACTCAGATATAGTTCACATAAATCCTACAATAATGGCTGAATGTCTTCACCCTTGATAAGGGATAACTACAGCTTCGAAGCTGCTTTGGCCAGCTAATCTGTCCTTAGCAATATTCAATAAAAGCATGAAAAAACAAAAGGCCAACTGAAAAAGTAAATATTTGGCCTTTGGTCATGAGAAATTCAGCTGCAAGCCATACATTCTCCATAGGCTGCAGTCCCTTCCAGGCATTCACACAATGATTTTTTTTTTTTTTTTAATCCTAGCCAATTTTAGTTATAAGCCATTTCCTATAGAGCTTTGTCCTTCTCTGTTACACATATGTAGTGTAAGTAAATTAAAGACATATCCTGATCCCAGTGAAAAGCCTAAAGCACTCTGCAAGAATTGCTTTTCCTACAGGCTTGAGATTCAGCAAGCGATCCTGACACTACTGTTCTAGACATCCAAGACCTACTCCTAAAACATGAAACAAAACCAGCCACGAGGCAACTAATTCTACTTCTTCATTCCTGCCTCCACCCAGGCTCAGTTACTGAATGTGCATATCACTGTGAGCATGAAGTAAAATGCTTCGAGAGAACAAAGAGATCTACCTTCAAACATTTCTTATATTAGTGTCCTAACACTCACCTTGTTCAGGTGACTGATCTGATGCAGGTAGAAGATTAACTTAAGTCCAAGCCTAACACTATGGTGGAGGGAATACTGCACTGCAGCGGGCATAGTAAAAGCCACTTTGGCACCTGAACCTCCTTTTTAACCCAGAAATTCCAGTTTACTCAAGAGCTGAAAAAGCTCAGCACAACACACAGCTATCACAAAGCTTTAGACAGAGAGGAGTCCATTTTTTACATACTGATTTTGTTTCTGGTAAGAATAACACTTCACCAGGAAAGTAACAACCACCTTTATCCAAAACTACCACCTCCTTTGAATAAAAAGACAAAACACCAGCCCGCCCAAAAGATAGACACTTGTATTTTTAATTATCAGTGCCAAAAACTGTGGGGCAACTGCCGTCTTCCTTCTCTTCAGAGCTTTTATGTGACAAATGTCGGAAGGCTGCTACTGATATCAAAACTGATCAGCAGGACCACAGCTGGAGAGGAAAAAAACAGGTAGATCAGGACACAAGTAGCAAATACTATACCTACAGCATATTTTTATAAGGCTTCTGCTTATTTATTCAAACTGTAAAAAGACACCTTTTAAAATACTCAAATCCTGTTTTTAACAGGGCTGTGTGCTCATGCAGCTCAGTGACCTTGGTACACAGTAAAAGCCAATACAGTTACTGAAGACTGATTTCAATAACTTTCTGGAAAGGGTCCAAAGCAGCTTTTCATTCTGCAGTGTCTGCATCAAAGACAACATCCTAATAGAAAAAAAGAGGACAAACTGTAGCTGCTCTTGAACCTGGTGTAAGAGATGTGTGGTTTTCTGCTATTACCACAAACTTCATTACAACATATTTTCTATGGGCAGCATCAAATGACAACACCCTACCTACTACTAATCACAGCTACACACCAGGGCTAGCAATGAACTACCACATTTCTATTCCTGAATCAAATACTGCAATGCTTGCTTAAATACAACTTTTATTTCTATCACTGGACCCATCAAAACAAAACAACAACAACAACAACAAAAAAAAACCAAAACAAACAACCCAACCAACACTGATAATCTCTGCAGTAGCCAAGTGTACCGTGATATTAGTCTATACATACAAATGAGGATCTCCTTATTCAGAATACAAATCTCTGCAATCCTTAAGTGCTCCATCAGGAGTCTTGGACTGCACCTCTCTGCACACGATTTAAGCTGCTTTCTACAGGATGGCAAGCAAATACATTCACAGGGACAGAACATTACTGAAACAAATATCAGGACATGAACAAAAACAATCTTTAACCAATAATTGAACAGAGCCGGTTCAGTCTCTCTTCAGTGATAGCACTGCTCATGATTTCTTTTCACATCTCATTGGAAACTATTTAAACAATGGTTTAATCTTTATATCTTTTCATATCTTTATTCACACAGATCTTTCTGTGAAATATTTATTCATGGCCAAGTGGACTATATTGTTTACTCGTGACTGGTCAAGTAGCACTTTTTTGTTCATTGGATGTGCAGTTGCAATGAAGCTTGAAGTAAGGAAGCCTGCCAAAACTCTAGAGAATAAAGCTTGGAAAGATCAAGGTTCACCAGCCTGTTAGCAGATGGAGGCGGGGGTGGGGGGGTGGAAATACCAAACAAAAAAACCCCACACATATTCTTTTAAGTTTTTAGCTCTGGTTTCAGAGCAAACTCCTTCAGGAAGATACCTAAGTGCACCCTCAGGTCCCTTAAATGACCCTGCAAGATTTAAGAACAGGTCTAATAGAAGTGACGAATCAAGAGCTTATGATGCTGCTCGCAGGCCCCTCATCAGATGTGTCCATCTGAGGAGAAAAGCCACCTACATAGTCACAGGTAAGGTCTAAATTCTACACTGAACTCTCTTAAAAACTGCCAGAACTGGAAGTACTCATCATTAATCCCAAGACTTTTTGTACTGCATTTATTTTTAAAAAAAGCAAAAGCAAACAGCAAAAACAAAACCCCCAAAAAACCCAAAAACAAACAAACAAGTTCAAGCAGTAACTTTTTTTCTGAAACAAAGCACAAGTTTAAAGGCTGTATAAAGGCACCCATTTCTATCTGCATGGCCTCTTTATGAGTTATCAAGTTCAGACTTTTTGTCATTGCGTTTCCTTTTCAAGCTCTCATAGGGCACAGAGAAAAAAAGACATTTCTCAAGCAGAGACAGAACAACGTCTGTGTCAACTGACTGGCAGAATTCTGACAGGTGTCTCATACAGATTAGCACATACATCAAAATTAGGAGCGGGGGGGGGGGGGGGAAGTCAAGATGTTCTTATTCAAGCACACTGCAGCCAAAACTAACATTCATTACCTGTCAGTGTATCACCTCCATTAAGTTTCCTGTCAAGAGAGACTTTGCTGCACATAGTTTGGCCTTCTTTAAGTTATGTGGGGAGTAAGTGCCACAGTCGAGGGACATCATGGAAAAACAGTTAGACAAGATGTCTCGACTCTCTTATTCCTGAAGCTGTATCTTGACTATCTCCTTTCTCTTGACCTGTTAGTATGAGAAAGAGAAGAGTAATCTGCGAAGTAGGTAAACTTTGCTGCAAAAATCAGGTCTTCTCAGAAAAGTTAGTGTAACTGCATTGCTGATTAGACAAGTGCTTTATCAATTCCAAGTCCATAGCTTCTCTTCTCACCCATTCCCCACCCCCCAGTGCTTTTCAAATAATAATGAATACTACTTAACTATAAATTGCTACAAATCTTGCTCAACCACTGAAGCAGACAAAGTATGTAAGTCTTAAAGATACACTTAATGGCATGCTGTAAGCACAAAGTAGTCAAGGCAAATACCTTCTTCATCATGCTATTATGCAAGTATAATATCAGGTATATCCTTCATCATGTTTGCTTATGCATGCTCATCTCTCCCAACACAAGCATCTTTGAGATCAGCATTTAGCTCCTCAGACATTACTACATCTTCCATCAAGGACTGCATTGTTTCAGCTTCCAATAACATCAAAACAACATCCTGCCATCCTTCTTTAGGATCAAAAATAAGGCAGTAGCGCTCCTATTTTTTGCTACAATTGTCAAACCTTACTTTGATTCTGTGCTTGTTCCTTTTTACGCTCCAGATAACTCATTAAAACTTAACACGTTCTAAACCCCATTATAAACCTAATAGTCCAACTTTTCTTCTTTTCCTGCCTTCAGTACAGATTAAAATATTATGCAGTTAAACTCCTGAATACACTCTAGGCACCACCTAACTCATTTTTACAACAGTGCCAATGAATACTCCAAGTGCAACGAGACTCAGAATCCTTCTAATCCAGCAAATAAAAAGGTGATTTTCCTCAAACAGCTCTAGACGGGAGGCAAAGGACCCCAAAACTTGTGTCTCTACCATCATGAAATTATTTATTTTCAGCATCAGCTTAAGATGCTCAAGAAATATCTAGTGGGGATTGTAGATTAAAAATATTAAAATTGCTTATAAATAATTAAAATTGTTTGCTGAGAGGGAAAGAAAGAAAATCAAGTCCTCTATTACTAAGAAAAAAAAAACCCACAAAACCAAAAAAAACAGCAAAAGTGAGTATCTTTTGTAATGGAAAAAAGTCCCAGATATATCTGAGCAGTACTCCAGTACTTTTTCCAGTGCCAAAGACTCAACAACAACAAAAAAAAAAAAAAAAAATCCCACTAAAAAAAAATACAACAAAAACAGAAACTCACTATTTTACAGGCCTTGAGGTAGTTTGTTTGCATGAAACATCCACCACATGCACATCTTTGTGCATCTTAAAGAACTAGATATTTAAATAAATCATAAAAACATAGAATGGTTTGGGTTGGAAGAGACCTTAAAGATCACCTAGTTCTAGTGGGACACCTTCCACTAGACCCACTTTGCTCAAAGACCCATCCAGCCTGGCCCTGAACACTTCCAGGGATGGGGCATCCACAGCTTCTCTGGGCAACCTGTTCCAGTGTCTCACCAACCTCACAGTAAAGAATTTCTTCCTCATAGCTCATCTAAATCTACCCTCTTTCAGTTTGAAGCCATTGCCCCTTGTCCTATCACTACATGCCCTTGTAAATACTACCTCTCCAGCCTTCTTGCAAGGCCCCCTTTAGGTACAGGGAGGCAGCTATAAGATCTCCCCAGAGCCTTCACTTCTCCAGGCTGAAGAACCCCAACTCTCTCAGGCTGTCTTCACAGCAGAGGTGCTCCAGCCCTCTGATCATCTTTGTGGCCCTCCTCTGGACTCTCTCCTGTAACAGGTCCAGGTCCTTCCTATGTTGGGGCCCCCAGAGCTGAATGCAGTGCTCCAGGTGGGGTCTCACGAGAGCAGAGTAAAGGGGCAGAATCACCCTCCTTGACCTGCTTGTCACATACATTGTTGGGCCATTTTGATCTTCTTGTCCACCAACACCCTCAAGTCTTTCTCCTCAGGGCTGCTCTCAATACCAAATTATGTGATAAATTCTAAGCATAGTCAATTATGCTCTCAGTAATGAAATATAATGAAAATAATGAAAATAAATCTGATAAAACTGTTTATGGTCTAATCTCAAGTTTTCCTAACATCCTAGAAGGAGCCATTGCTGTATATGTCACCGCATTACTGTTCACAGTGCAAACAAGAACCCTTCCAGCCACCACCTAGAGCTGTGGTGGACACCATTTATAAGTAAGCAGGACAAAAGCTGCTGTACAGTTTAAAAGTGCTAACATGTCACAAAACATATTTGCACGATCTTATTTTCAGAACCATCACAATATGCAGAGCCTTTACCGCTGGAAAACTTCAGTTGAGCAGTATCGTACCACCATGACAATGGGTCCAACCATCTATTCTCACAGCTGCTTTGCAACCTGGAAGAAGAGGATTAATGTTGACAATTCTGCTGACAAGGAGACACTGCTGGCAGGAAGAAATGTGCCATCATGTTACCTTCCAGCTGGGCTCCACAGACAGTGATGCTCCTGTACTTTGTCACGTGTACAACGTGCCATTAACTTCTTTGATCCAACTGCTCAACCTGAATAAAAAATTGATGGAGGATTTCAGCTTTTCTGTTATCCAGTTTGTTATTGAAGCATCTTTTGTGCTATCACTGTTTCTTTCCTCCTAGATATAACTGTTAGTTTGATAAATCTGTGCTGTAATTACTAACAAGTGGCTTAGTTACAAAAGCTCCTACCTTATTGTAGTCAGATGGGGGCAGAAAATGGCATCTTTATATAGATATCACTGTAAACACACCAGTACCGCATATAAGAAAAATATATTTAAGACCTTTTTAGATAAAGATATACATTGCCCTTACATTATTTTCACCTCCATCTTTCCCACTGAATTCTTATTTTTTTCTGCAAATCATCCCTCAGCCAGTTACAGCACACAGCAAAAGTCTTTCATCTTCCATGGACAAGGTAACATAGCAGGAGCAAGGAAGTTTAGGGCAGAAGTAACTGTTGTCAAAAACAAGCTTTCATTTTTTTCAAAGGGAAAACTTGTCAGCCACGTTGGGTAAACAAAAACTTGTCACTGTCTCATCATGCCCATAACAGAATCAAAGTGCCAGAAATGTTTCCAGAGATCATCTATTCTGTCCCAAAGCCAGATTATTTATACCTAAAGCTGTATGTATGGCTAATTCAACCTACTTATTATGAGTAATCATTTCACACAATTCAGAATTTAGTCATACCATGTAAGTAATACCAAGAGGAGGCAGGAAAGCCCCAACAGAAACAGGGGCTTGATATTGTAATTCTGGGACAAGACTGATGCTTGCATTTCTGAAGGCTGAACAAGAGAGCTTCTAGAGATGAGAGGTATTTTTCATTCCAAAATAGCCCCCAATTTTTTCCCCCTCCAGTGCTGGTTTGTTTTGTGGGTTTTTTTTTTTTTTTCTCTACCTAGTCCTTGAAAAACAGAATTTGCCTTTATGAGATGATTAAGAGGTGCGGTCTGACCACTAAGGACACTTCAGTCACTCCAGTCTCCTCTTAGCTTTTATCTAGAGTGGGAGGAGCAGCTTGGGATGGTAATAAGGCAACCAGGGTAGCTATCTGGGTATAAAAATATTAAAAGTTCTGTTAAAACACAGACATCTATGCACAAACCTTGCTTTATTTTTGTAGAAATGAAAATTCTCAAGGAAAACCAGAAAATCTATTTACACTAGACCCCAAAGTCTTTTCATTTTTCATTTATAATAAACAGTCTACTATATATATAATGCAAAGATTTTTGTAACATATACAGGGCTGAAAGCTAAAAGTTTTCTCTCATAAAGCTGGTAGGGAAAGGCACCAAGTAAAAGAGGCAGAAGGAAAAGGTTTCCTCTCCTTACAAGATTTTCCTTAATTTTTTCTCATCCCAGTTAAAAACTCTACAGCCAGCAAAGCCACCTGGATTCAGATCAGTTCTAACACTGCTACATGCAACCATGTAAGAGGCTTGGTTCACATGAGCTTAGAGTACACATTAAGCCACCACAGCTTTCTTCAGTAGCATATAGCTATCACACCGTTCATCGCAGCATAAATGGAAAGCGGGACTGGTTTTGGAGAAGAATCAAACCATTGGGAACATTCCTACAGAGATGGGGTCCTGCACATGAACCCAATTTTGTCAGCACCGTGAAAGAGGCATTCTCTTGACTGCTGAAGAGGATGGATCCCTCCTCATTTTGTGTTACAGAAGAACCACCTGCTGAAACTCAGCCTATGCCAGTCCAGCCTGTCTGTTCAACACTCACTGCAGAAATATGGAGAGGTAAAATCAGGGGATCCATGCAGGTCATCCCTGAAGAACAGAGGGTAAGATAAAGACTTTTGTATGTCTTTAAGCCATAAAGCAAGTCAGAATTCACTTTAATCCTTTACTTATCACTACTGTCATACAGGTCATTATGTTCTTTGAGAGATTTTGCTGTCCACACATCCCCAGACAGAGCAAATCCTCAACAAATGGCACTTGTTATCCGAGGTCCCGACAGCATCTAAGCTTGGAATAGAACACAGCAAGTGCAAACAGGTTTGTCTGCATTTGCTTTCCCAAGACTATACGTACCTCTCACTAGGATCAGCAGGGTCCTTCATTCACTTTAAGTACTATCTGTGGAAATCCACTCAGAGCTCTGGGACCCGAGTGGCCTTAAACCTTGGTTCCTCCTTCGGGCTCCGGCCACCATTCAGCAAGTCCCCTGAGGTATCCAGTGAACATCCCCACAGAGGTGACCCCATTCTCAGAGAACTCTGAGGAGCCAGCTGGGTCCGCAGGACGACAGTCCAACCTTTCCTCTAGAAAGGTGACATTGAGTATGCTTCCCCAGTAAGACAAACCCCAACGGCTTTCCTGGGAAATGATGTTCCTGAAGACGCTACTTCACACAACAGTGAATGAATTTGCACAAGGTGTCATGCAGGGGGTCCAGAAGTTTAGTTTGCAGATGAATGCACTGCTATAAAAGCATAACCAGGTCTCCTGTAAACACACATTGAATTAACTTTCCCATTGCCAGGCAGCTCAGTCTAATAGCTCCTAAAGAAATAGGAATTAATTCCACCTTTTGGTTTAGCTTGTCTTTGAAGCTACAAACTAGCCAAGCTACTTTACACGTTTGTGGAAACAACACATTGCTCCTGTAACTGAGCACTTTTAAAGTTCATTTGAAATTAGTCTGAGTCTTTGCAAAACTGCACAGTACCAGTACCAGAGCTTCCTTTCTTTTTCTCTCATGCCTCTCTTCTCTCAGAAATGTTGGGAGGTTTTTTTTAAAATGTTACTTCTAAAACATAAAAAACATTTTGTAAGCCAAAACCAATATCTTTTCCTCTCCTCACCCCCAGTGAATTTAGCCTCTATCAGATAAAGAAGGCTCTCTGAAGAATCCTATCTTCTAGCCTGAGCAATTAATCATCTTAGTAACAGCAGACTGTGGAAAAAGTCAAAGAATGCACTTCATAAAAGCAAATCCTATATTTTACTGTTTCTCTCCTTAGGAAAAAAAAAAAAGCTTAAAAAACAAAAAAACAAAAAAGAAACACCAAACTGGAACTCTGAAACAATGCATCTTCAAAGCCTTTCCCAACTGGCAAAACACACTGGATGATCAATAAATGTGTTTGGTAAATAGAAGGATTAACTGCTAATGGCAAGTCACAGTTTGTGCACAAATTCCTTTAAAAGCCACGTTGAGTAAAGACATTTTTTTGACCCAATACAGTTGCATAGATACCACTATTTCTTGAACTGATACTGAATACTGAAAAGCATTTTTTTGAAAGTAAAAATAATCAAGAACTCCAACCAGCAACCAAAAACCCCCTCACCCTATGACATTACAGTTGCACTATGCAAGCTAACTGAAATAAGCTGTTTGCTAAAAGGCTGTTCAGAGAAAACCATCATCAGTACTTAACAGCTGACAACGGACCATTGAGTAGGCAAAGCATCTATGTTCTGCAGAGTGAAAACTACTTACCTGGGACAGATCTATTAGGCTGTGCAGCTTCATTGATAGGAATAGAATTATAGACATGACAATACCACTGAGGATTTTAGATCATAAAGGAATGAGACAAAGATTACTGTAGTAACTGATGGACTGTTAAGGCCTGGCAAGTCTATTATTTTTTTCCACTCCTGATTTCTTAGCATTGTCATTCCACTGCTAATTATCTAATTAAAGGAGCTGTGTGATATTAACAGCACATCTACTTCTTGTGGAGAGCTGAGAAGACTGAAGATTAAGAATGTATGGTCTCTTGCCACCTTTGGAATAATGACAGAAGCAACATTAGCAAAAGAAGTAACATGTTTTTGTTTAAAAGTCCCAAGTTCTCCAACAACATCAAGTTCCTAACCTGCTGACAAAAAGAGCACCCGTGAATTACCTGCAGCCTCAGAACATCAAGCAAATGCCACCTACAGTGAAAGGCAAAGTTTACAATCCCAGAGTAAGATGAGAGGAGCTAACATTTCATGGGGAAACAGGCAATTCATCTGTCATTTTAGATATTGCATGCCATGATTCAGAGTGTCAGCATACAGATGCAAGCTTTACTTAGCAGCTTGTAAACTACTGTCAGGGAAGTCTTGGGACATCTTAATTTGCTGATAGGCTTGGGGTGCAGGCAGTGCTTTCAACAGGCAGCAGAGGCCAAGAAACCTAGCAGCAAGATTAGTTCGCAAATAGAAAATGACAGCAGAACTTGGTGCACTGCTTCGACTTTAAACACAGCATTTATTAACTGGAGAGCTGTGTACGAAAATGCCATGCAGAGGAAGTGTGAAAAGTTTTCTGGTTTGAACTTCTAGCAGTGTAAGTGGATCAAAAAGTGGGATGACTCTTCTAAAGTAGCTCAACTTTCTAAAAAATAAGACAGGGATCAGCAGTTTTATAAGTACTATACTCCTATCCACTTTGTGACAAAATTATGAATACCAGTTTACTTCTCAAACTTGGCCTAATTCACCATATTCTACTAGTGATATTGAATGGCTTAATTTTTGGATGTTCAGTTAGCAGCATCTTAAAAGAACAGATTGCTTTTGAAAGGCAAAGCAGTAACTGAGCATTTCTAGAGAGCAGAGTGCAATAGAGGTGCCTTGGTGCACAAAACTTACACGTGCACCTGGTCTAATTGCTTTTGAAAGTACTGGCCTCAGTGTTGAGCAAAATAAGCAACCGATCAGGACAATTGCACATGTTCTTTTAGCCAAACTTAAAAAAATTCCCCTCATTTTACCTCCTACTATTCCCAATTTCTTCTCATCTGGTCTGCAGCCCTTCCAAAATATATAGTCAACACTACCCACAGAGAATTCAAACAAACAAAACCACAGTAGTGGGACAGCTATCGATCTCATCTCTATAATTTTTAGATTGTGCTCAAGAACCGAAAAATAGATTTTACTTTGATTGCTCCATGGCCAATAGCACGCTTCACAAGCTAAAGAACTGATGCAGGTCATGATAAAACATTTCTTTGAATTTCTGAAATACTGTGACTTTTTTTAAATTGTGTTATCACAAAGTCATTAATCTAAGTACATACCTGTTTGAATAAACGATCAATTCATACCCAGGAACTACACTGTCAGTTTTATACAGACTCAGAGGTATACATTCTTCCTTTACTTCTTTCAACTTAAAACTTTAAAAAGAATCCTTCCAACTTCAATTTAATAATGTTCATTACCATTAATGACAAGCTCAGATTCGGGAATACTGAAAGAGTTTTAGCTCTTCATAGTGCCCCCTAATATTTTTGAAATACATTGCAGAAACTGATCCTTCACACCAAGCATTTCCAAGCATAGCCTCTAGAAGCTGCATTTAAAATTTGTAGCTTATCAATTTGGCCATGCTGAAGAATGTTTTTATAACAATTTTTCCTAGTATCTCCAAGGAACATAAAATTTGTCAGAAAACATTCAAATTAACCATAGTCTATTAAATCTTTACAATACGGGAACCTCCAATTTAAGAGACAACCAAGCTGCAGCATATTGCTGTCTCAAAAAGGTCCAGCTGCAGGCGACCTTAGAAAGCTCAAAAATGTTTTGTCCAAGCATGAAAGACGAGGTCTGTCATAGTATTAGTCTGCACTACATAGGGTAGAGAAGATTTTGCCTAACAGCATATTCAACTATTGAGCAGAATAACTGCAAAATTACTTCCAAACTCACCGCTTTGAGTACTGTAGCTGTTATAGTTTCCTCTAAAATCTATATTGAAATTACTAGGTTGCAACATTTGCTGTAACAGAAGAAAATACTAAATCAAACCAACTAGTTAATGTGCCTCATAAGCCAAAGACCTTGTTAGAAGTCACAAATCCCAAAATTTGTTCATGCGTGCTAAGGTCTCCACAGCATATTTTTACTAACTGCACCATCTACTGACAGAATCTTAGAACTGCTTTCAGACGATTCCCTCTGCACACAAATTTTATTATTTCAGGGATTCTCAATCATCTAACAACCCCTGAAATTTCACAGGCAATTTCTGTGAAGCTTATAAAAGGCAAAAATAAATGCAAATTCACTTTAAGACTTACATTAACTTTTAGTGTGCTTTCATCTCAACTGGATAAAGGGTACCTAAATCAAAGAAAACTGAAATCACTCTTAGTTCAAATATTAAAACAGTAGCACTTCTTATCCCTAGCCACACGTCAACTTCCCCAAAAAAAGAAAGCAGAACAAATAAAAAAAAAAAAAAAGGATCCATTAGACACCTAAATATCTCCACAGATATCTCTATAGATGTGGTTAGTGTACTATGTCGGGTGGACACATGGCACAGACCCCCCCCCCAAAGAAAAAAAAAGGAGCAGAGTAACTAAACACTGAAAGAGAACTGTATGAAAAAACACATCTAGATGGTGTGCATGGTAACTGGGATAGCCAAGAAAAGTATTAGCATTCTTGGTTTTACTTTTTCATGTATTAAAAGCTTACGACTCATGCCAAAGCAGGCAAACTGAAAATAAGCAAGTCATCCGTGTACCATCTAGCCTATAAACATCAACCAGTATATATATTACATCACTAACACCAGTATCATAGCAGTAACATCACTGGTAGGCTTTCCCCAAACAAAATGTTATTTATTTCCCATTACTTTGCAACTTTTTTTAAAAGTTCTGTAAAGCAGACTGGATCTGTCTTAAATTACAGCAACAGGAACAGCAAAAAATATACAGTTCATCTTCAGAAACAGTCACTGAACACAGTAAGCCT
Source organism: Falco cherrug (assembly GCF_023634085.1). Classification (NCBI taxonomy): domain Eukaryota; kingdom Metazoa; phylum Chordata; class Aves; order Falconiformes; family Falconidae; genus Falco; species Falco cherrug. The sequence goes on from NC_073699.1 coordinate 68,737,374, forward strand.
CTTCTTCCATTTTTATCAGGTCATTTACACCCACTTCTGTCCTTGGCTATATTTTACTGAGCTCAAAGTCTTGCCCTACTCTTGCCTACAGTGCCCCTGCCATTCTTCACTAGAAAGAAAACAGAACGCTGGACCAGTTCTCTGCCTGTTCCTCTCTGACACATCTCAAGATGTGATCACTTCTACTTGGAAGGGACGTTTATCCAAAAGGGACTCCTTTGAAAACATAAGGTAAAGCTTCTCAAAATAAAAACAACTCAGCATACAATTTAAGATACATTATTAGAAAGCCCTCAAGTGTCTCTTGCACGTATGTAAGGGTTTGTTTTCTAATTTCAAGAAAGCAAAAGTAGTGGTTCAACTGAATAATGTCATGAGATGTTAATTCTTCTGGTATTAGAAGAACCATAAAGATTTGTTGATTCAGTGAAACGGATGGTTATATTCAACATCTTGGGTAGTCTTCACTAACTCCCTAACAAGAAGCAACTTTGGCCAGTATAAATTCATACAAAATGGCTCTATCAAGTACATAAAGCCACTTTCCCGTATCTAAAGTGAGGGACCTAGAAACACTTCTGAGCTTCCACTAAAAATCCATACCATAACTGCCTAAGTCTGGAACAGAACAAGACCTGGGGGGTTCATTGAGCTTCATTTTTCTTAACACAAGAAGCAGGAATAAGAGCTACCACATGCTCTGGCCAACCCCTTGATCTGGAGGAGTCTGGACCAGAGATGACAGAGCAGACCGCAGCGACAAGGGTGTCGTGCAGCTACACTGTAGCATGGGGATGTGCAGGGAGGAGAACAGAGAACTTAAATCACCCACCCAGAAAAATTACTCAGCCATTCGCCGACATAAAAGCAATGCTGGCTTCTGAAGGTCAGTGTGCTGCATCACATCCTTGCTAGGTACTGTGAATACTTTCCTCACTCTCCCACAAAGTGTCCATACCAGCAGTTGATCACAGGGACCATACCTTTGCTCATGTTAAAGGGCCAAAACATAACCATCATATGCAGAAGTAAAGAGAAGCTAGTCCAGGCTATCCATAAGAGCTCAAATTAAAAAATGGTTGCATCTTCCTCTGAAGTTTTGGCCACTGTTTAAGCAAAATATAAGGTTTGATAAATTACTGGCCCTATTCAGAAAGGCAACATCTATGTTCCTCAAGATCTACATTACCAAGGGACTGTTTTTACCTCAGAACAAGGGACTAAAAAGTCTTCCTACACACACCAGTTGCCACTAAATTACCATGAGATCTACTCCAGCCCACAGAATCTATTTGTATCCTCACTGCAGTTTTGGCAGTACATCAATTATTTTGATAATCCTTACAACTGTAAGAATACGTATAAACCTTGATCCAAAGATGAAATATCGCTTTCATATTTCATTAGCTTAAAATATTATTAGATAAGCAAACCTGTCAGCCATATTAGAACACTTTGCTGTTCTATTATGTTCTAGGAGAACCATCTCCTCCCTTTTACCCGTCTTTCTGGTAGTTTGCAACAATACACCAGAGAATAGAAAATGTTCAAAACCCGCAGCAGACTCACCACATCAGCCATGCTAACTATTTACTCCAAATGACTTTTATTCAAATTCAGCAGCTTGCAAACACTCACTGTCCATTTGTTAGTTGAAAGTAAAGTGATGACCTTTTGTTCAAGACAGTTTCAAAATGCAGATAATTACAGACATAAGCATGGGTATAGCCTGTAGCCTCCCATCACTTCAGAAGAACACCCTGCTGACCCGCAGAGAGGCAGGAATCATTGTCAAAAAGATGCTGTCTTATGAATTTAGAAGGCTGCAGAGAAGGAAAAGAAGTGCCACATACCTCTCCATTTTTAATTCTTGCTGTTAGAGATTATTTCTGATGCTCCTTTGGTTTGAAAGACTCAGTGGCTGAACAGTATTTGTGCTATGTACCGATTTTTTTATGTGTTTCTGTGCCTCCCTCCGATCTGTACAGCTCAGTAATTTGTCCCCCACAAAATGTAATGCTGTCTTTAAGGATTCTTGAAATTATGTGACCAAGCACACATCCATTAGATGACTCCAGGTGCCCCAGCAGCGCAGCTCAAAATTTGGCTTTGTAACTTCTGCCCACCTTTCCCAGACTTTCCAAAGTTATTCATACTAGGAGCAAAGAGGCTGCTCCACCCTGGTCACAGCCTTGCAGCTCTTACTACCCTGCAAAGGCTCTTCTTAAGGAGTAGCAAACCTTCAGAGCTAAGAGACACTCAGCTCTTCAGCAGTACTGACTTGGGAACTATTATCTTAAAGGCTCCAGTACCAGTCTCTTTCTGGTGTCAGCTCTACAGCTGCACCAACAGCAACTGGTCTTTCTTTCACCTGGGGTCTTCAACTGCCTTCCTGCATCTCCAGCCTTTCATACTGCCAGAGCTCTTCACGCCCCTACAAAGCACACCTGCCTAGAGCATATCAAAGCTAACTTGAATGTGAAAAATTCAGATGATCAACCAGAAGCCAAGGATTACGGAAAGTGGAAATTTTCTCTGTCTGGCATATGCAAACGTTCAAATATTCTCATTTGGAAAGCAGGGGATTATAGTACCTGCAAAACGACATTACAAAAATAATTCACCTCTTTGCTTCTCAAGCAATTGCACAGAATTTTGAAAACAAACAAATGCAAATTAAAAAGGTTTTCATCCTTCTTTCTATTGGTACTACACCTTGAATACTGTAGAAAAGTTAATCATATTACTGATACTGCAGTAAGATTGTTAAACAAAATATACCACCCAGCAAACATTGTGCAGCTAGCAAATAATCAAAGATTATCTAAGAATAAAAGATAAATAGAATAAAAGATAGAATGGGAGAAGAGAAGGAAAAAATATTTATGGCAATTCCTGTGATGTAGGAGTATCTCACTACAATGTTAAAATAAAATAGCTTTTTCACAATGCAGTTATGCCACAGGTTAGGACTGATTTCACTAGAAATTCAGAGGCTTGCCTTGCTAGGCTTGAGCAGAAAGAAAGAGCTTTTATCTCAATGGTCCCTGACACAATATTGTTATACAAAGATAACACCCTCTAACTTTTTAAATTAGTTCCACATGCAACTCTGTACATGTTTGGAAATTAAGAACTGGAAGAATGTGTTTTTTCCTGGTCTTGAAAGAAGATAACATTTTGTAAAGTTCATTGCCAAGTACAAGAGACATTTAACATGTGCATGGTCTCATCTAAACTCCACTGGTCTCAGGAAGCAGATAGTCAATCTGCCTCCACTTAAAAATCCAGAAATATGGAAAGTTATAGACAAAAATAAATAGTAGGCCTGTCTGGACTTAAGTTACACTAATACATTAGCAGCCACTTGTTATTCATAGAATGGTTTGGATTGGAAAGGACCTTAAAGATCACCTAGTTCCAACCACCTGCCATGGGCAGGGACACCTTCCACTAGACCCACTTTGCTCAAAGACCCATCCAGCCTGGCCCTGAATACTTCCAGGGATGGGGCATCCACAGCTTCTCTGGGCAACCTGTTCCAGTGTCTCACCAACCTCACAGTAAAGAATTTCTTCCTCATAGCTCATCTAAATCTACCCTCTTTCAGTTTGAAGCCATTGCCCCTTGTCCTATCACTACATGCCCTTGTAAATACTACCTCTCCAGCCTTCTTGCAAGGCCCCCTTTAGGTACAGGGAGGCAGCTATAAGATCTCCCCAGAGCCTTCTCTTCTCCAGGCTGAAGAACCCCAACTCTCTCAGGCTGTCTTCACAGCAGAGGTGCTCCAGCCCTCTGATCATCTTTGTGGCCCTCCTCTGGACTCTCTCCTGTAACAGGTCCAGGCCCTTCCTATGTTGGGGCCCCCAGAGCTGAATGCAGTGCTCCAGGTGGGGTCTCACGAGAGCAGAGTAGAGGGGCAGAATCACCTCTCCCAGCCTGCTGGCCACACTTCTTTTGATGCAGCCCAGGATACAGTTGGCTTTCTGGGCTGCAAGCGCATATTGCCAGGTCATGTTGAGCTTCTTGTCCACTAACACCCCCAAGTCTTTCTCCTCAGGCTTAGAAAGCTCTTGTTAGCTCAGCAGCCAGAGCAAGGACTGAACATAGCTGTCAGGGAGCAGTGGCTGCTCCACAAGGGAAGCCAGGCTACGGCCATGAGCTAGGCAGGACATCATCCCACCAAACAGAAGCAGCCCCACAGAATCTGAGCAGAGCCAGGGTGGGGACAGTGCTAGGGGCTGGGGACCATCACACAACGTGAGGCAGGGTCAGCTCCAGGGGCACTCTGGAATGATGCTCAAACTGCAAGTCAGGACTGCTGGAGACTGGGCTGCCTGTCTGGCCTGAGCTCTGGCTATTGCTCCTTGCCATGGATGGAGGTTCCAGGATGGAGGCTGGGCAGGGCAGTTAAGGCCATCAACCAATTAAGGCTCCTAGTGCTCTCTGGGCCATGATAATAGGTACTCACTGCATTGGCATGATGCCATGACCACAACCAAAGCTTATAGCTTTTGTTGGTTTGTTTTCTGAGGTTCTACTTTCCCTTTCTCAGTACAAGTGCCTTAGTTAGCCTTGTCTCTTTACTCAGATATACGTGCCAGCTGTTGTTTACTCAAACTCTTTTCAATTCTCCTACAAGAAAGGAACATCTGTCACACAACTATCTGTTTGCCTCTTCTGGAATGAATAGCTTGTGCTCATCACTGGAATATGTGGAAAAATAAGGACACCTTATTTCAACCTCAGTTGCAGGTCTCTCTTTTCTTCCTTAGCTATCAAAATAATCAAGGCATAACAATTAGTGATGGTCTGTTGTGATTAGTCACCAGTTTCTTCTCTATCCTATGATCTTACTGATACCTTCTGCTCTGACCAAGCTGCAAAGCTATAGGACAGCAGCCAGACAGCTATTTTTGTAGAGCTAGCTGCCTTCGCAAATTCTGGAAAGACATCCCCAAAACTGCCTTGACCCTCACCAACATCAAGCAGAGTGATGCAATCTCCATTCTACAGTACAGGAAGAGCATAAGGAAGGTATCTTTTTTCTTAAAATTCACATTTACACATATATAGAGCAAGAAATATTGTATGTTCCAGAATACTTAACATCAATTTGTATTTAAATAATACCATCTATACTGAATCCAGAAACACAAAGGACAAGTGAAAGACACTTCAAAGGGAAACACTTCTTCTAGCGGGCTTATAAAAAATTCCTTGACATTAGTCATTTTTACTGTTGGTTGTTTTTTTTAAATACTTCACCTATCTGTCATAATAGCAGTATCAAAAAATACTTTGTGGAAGCAAAGTGATGTACTTCTAGTCTATTAGGCACAACTATTTTCTATTTGTTAAAATGGGATTTATAGTTGATGAAGGTGAGCAGAGGTATTTGCAGCTGCTTCAGATACTTCCCAGCTCAACTAAGGAGTTTCCAAATGAGAGGACCCAGGAGGCAAGCACTGTGCAATCGAACAAACTCGTGAATGCATGTACTTTGTATACAATGCCAGCACAGTCTGACAAATACATCAAAACATTTTAAACATATCAAGAGGGGGAATAAAGGAGTTCTTTGGGTTTTGAATTGATATTTGACTTCCTGATGTCCAAGAAATTTGAACAAAAGCCTGTTTAAACAACACCTACCCAATATTTATCTCATGACAAGTGGAGGATCACATGGTATAAGGATCTAAAAGCAAAAGTTAGCTGCAAATTCAAGGGCATAAAGAGCAACTTCTGCACCCACCAATTTAGTTTTCTGAATTCAAACTCACGGCTATCATTTAGATCAAGCACGTTCTAACAAGTATATGGAAACGAGACTGCCCAGAACTGTTATTTCACAATACTAAAAAGCATTTTAAGAACTCTTATTTCATGGTGCAGAATAATTATTTGGTGTGTATCAAAATGAGCTGATGTTCAGGGAGATTAACACAGCCCTGCCAACTGTATGATTCCCATACACTTCTTTGTCCTATTCAGCATCTGTACTTTATTTTGACCCCAACCCTAACTGCAACAGCCATGTAAGTCTGGAATAAATCCAGTAAAGTTAATGAACATGATACAGATTTTTACTAGTTTGAAAGTAGTTTGGGCCTTCAGTAGTCAAATGGACCACAGGCTGTGAAACAAGCATACTGAGAATTAGAAAGTCCATTTGTTTAAGGACAAGGATGAAAATAAACATGAACAGCTGCCTCCATCACTCGCCAGTCCATCTAACCAAGGCAAAGTTCCAACTGGAAAGAGTTGCACAAACAGAGCATATGAAAGCACTAAAGGCTGCAGAGACAGCTTTACTTTAGATGTTTCCTAAACTGTAGGGCCTACTTCACAAAACTGGAGCCTGTTCACAAAATAAAATCCTTAACTTTATAGTTATTTAAGCTAGTACTTAAGTTTTGAAAACTTCACACCTGACTGTCTTTCCTCTCCCTACTGAAGTAAAACAACAGAAATTAACTTAAACAACACATACCAATGGGGGTTGGGGTGTGGAACTCTACTCGATTGCCATTTGTATTCAGCTTCAATTTTGTTTGAATACATATCTCTGTGTGTGTTTGTATTATCCTGTATAGGTGTAAGGATCCATTTATTGTGAGCACTTCAAAGAAGACTCAATGTTATTTACCACCTACAGATATCCTAGTAGCCAGCTAGTTTTTTAAAAAAGTGGATAGTAAAATTATAAAAAAACTTCTATACAAGTTTTGAAGTCAGCAATCTAATTTAACATTGCTCCTATCATATGCAGAGCTGTCCATATATTTCTACCATACTCTTCAATTAGTAAACACACTAGCAGAGAAGCACTTTCCAGTGGGACTATTCTAAAAACAGCTCCTTCAATTTTTAGTTCGTACAGAAATTTCAAACAGCCATAACTGATACATGTTTTCAGTGATAACCAGCTCAACCTTGAGCTCAAATATCTCCAAAGAAAAAGAGTCTCCTGTGCCCTGTTAAGTGATTTTACAGCAGAAACAGAATTAAAAACGTGAACTGCAAGCACTGACACTTCTAACATGTAGTCTCATGTCCTCATGCTCCCATCCCTAAGCCTGCTTGCTCTCTGCCATCTTAGCCTATTTTAAATCCAGAGGAATAAAGCAGTAACTCGTTTTACTTATGATCCACAAATGTTGCAACACAAGTGATCCCTATCCAGCCTGTAAAACGAGGCTGGAGCAGCGGTTAGTAGTAATTTTAAGTCTCTCAAGAATTCACATTACAGGCTGAGAAGCTTATTTAGCACAGTGGTTTTCCTTTGAGGTTGAAGTATTCTGTCTGCAAGAAGTAACTGTCCTGTCTCTGCCATAATGGTGGATGCTCGCCCCAGACTTAAAGCCAGTGTTTCTACAGAGAAAGCCCCTGTGATGTCTGATGCCTCCACCCAGACGGAATGGGTAAAGGAGACTTTGGTACAGGCAGTAGTGGCCACAAGTGCCCAGACTCTTCTCCTGGATAAAAGTACCCACTTATGGTACATACTGGTTGATGATCCGTTACAACAGGTTACAGAATTGCAGGAAACTTAAAAGGCTGCATAGTATTAGAGGGTCTTGAGACAGAGGTAGATAGGTGGTTTCTGACTCATGCTCCTGTAGCGGACACCACAGAGAACGATGCACCCTGGACCCTAGTGACAAAAGTGGGACTCTGCTTTACAAACAGAAACAGATATGAAGCTTTCACAGCTCTAGACATCCACAAACAAGGACTGCGTGGAGAAACTGTACCTAAGCAGCACACCATGGTTACTGCAGACAGAAATGTTGGGTGCTTGTAGTGGGTGACTCCCTGTTAAGAGGCACTGAGGTGTCTACCTGCCAGCCTGACAGGGAAGCACATGAGGTATGCTGCCTTCCTGGAGCAAAGATCAAAGATATTTCTGAGAGGGTGCCACAATTTGTCAAGTGCATGGACTACAATCCTCTGCTACTCTTTCACATGGGCACAAATGGCACCACAAGCCAGAATCTGGGCAGAATCAAGGAAGCCTAAAATGCCCTGGGAGCACAAGTGAAAAAATTTGGTGCCCTAGTTATTTTTCTTCCATGTTACCAGTAAGAGGAAAGGGTGCAGACAGAAATAGATGTATAATGCACATCAACTTCTCACTTCACAGCTGGTGCTGTTGTGAGGGATTTGGCTTCTATGACAATGGGACATTCTTTGATTATAGCCTGTTAGGGAGGGGTGGGACCCATCTGTCTGGAAGAGGCAAGGGAATCTTTGGCTGAAGCAGTCACCAGTGCAGCAAGTGCTTAATAGCACACTTTTCCTGCATAGTGAATGCAAAGGGTCTCTTAAACAGCTGCCAGATTCACCCCACGTTCACTCAGCAGGATGTGAACCTTGCTGTTTAAATGGGTTTGAGTGAGTCAGAAAGGAATCTGTCCAGTTCTGCTTCAAGAAATAGCACCAGGCTCATTCCCAAATTTCAGCAAGAGATGGGCCAGGCATCTCCCAAGTCTTAGCCAACAAATTATCTGCATCAAGAAGCCATACTAATTGGTATTTACCATATTCAATTCATTCCATCTGTGGGGAGATACAGAACAAACCAAGAAGAGATAGGTCCACTGAGTAGCACCATCCTCTCTGACACTGGGAGAGCCCTGCTATCTCTAATACTCACATGTAGCTATGAAAGTGAGCAAAGTAAGGCATGTGCTTACTGTACTAGCTGCCCTCTAAAGCTCTAATTTAACCTTAGCTGTCTAGAACATGGCTACATTCAAGTCTTCTCAGTTCTTTGCTCTAAATTAGATACAGTTCCTTTCTTTCCCCATAGAAGTATCACAAATGCAGTGGTTTAACACTTCAAAAGTCTCCCATATGGCTTTGAGCAAGTCAGATAAGGTCAAGTTTCAGCGCATCTGTGTATAATTCAAAGCTTGTGAGTATATTTAGATATTTAGTCAAGAACTTCTGACATTTGAAAACTGGACCTACCAGAAGAAACAATGAAAAAGAACTCAGTGAACATGACACTGTAAAAAAAAATATATATATATCAAAAACAGATTACTACAAGTCAGGATTAATAGATGAAATAATCTACAAATGTTAATAAAAGACTAAGCTCTCCCCTGAAGCATGTCCTCTTCAAGACATCAAGAGGTGCGACTGCATACTAGGGGGAAGAAAGTTCTGCAAGAGATCTTACCATTCCAGGGCTGATAAAATTTTCTGTAATGGAAATAGACGTATTGGAAACATTTATCAAGTGTAGGACACCTAATCAAAGATGTGTTGTCAGATCTCTGCTCTCTGAGCAGTCAGAATAAACCAAAAGTAGCAACCGAAATGTTCTCCTGAACTCAGTTAATTCCAGTTATGTTGTTCTCTTTCTTTCATGAGAGGCTAACACTGCATAAAACTTCTATTATCTTTTTTTTAAGAAAAATCTTAAGAAAGGACTAGCTGGCAAAAATAAATACCTTCCTTGCTGCAAATTAATACATAAAATTTATTGAAATCCAGGCTAAAGGTGTACAGAAGTCTCAATTTATGCTCGTAAAAGGACTGAAAATACACAAGAGTAGATAAGGCATAAACTTAGGCGCAAAAGCAGGTAGTTTTACATTCAAATAAACAAAACCACTGTAATATAGTAAGGTCAGATACAAGTCAATAAAAAAGTAGATTTTTGAGCTTTACAAAGAAAAATAATAATCAAAGATGTTCTCGGCATACAAATAAGATACTCTTTCCTAAACAGCCGAATATCTTTATTATGCACTAGACAAAAGGGGGTAATGTTAAGTCACTCTAACTATGCATTTACTCATGGGAGAGACTGGATGACACAACATATGACAGCATGCCCCAGTGTGCTGTAGGTCAACCCTCTTGCTTCCTCTGTAACGTTCTTTCACTATTATGCATCAAAAACACACCTGACAAAAAACCTCACTGAAGAGGAGGGCTGATTCCATTAAATATATATATCCTGAATGAGAAAGCTGAGCTGTAGAGACAATCTGTAGTTGAGCTGAGCTGTATTCAAGAATAATTCTGTTGCAGTCAAGTGACAGGTTATTCTTCCTTAAAGTAAGAATTAAGTGACAAATGTATTCAGCAAAACAGATTCTAGGGTCATAAAATGGATGACAGATGCAACCGACACTTGGGAAACCCCAAGGTCAAAGGCTGTACACCACCTAACTGTTCTTTAAAGTAAATGTCATATTCTTCCAATGGCCTCCAGTCGATTCATCAACATAGCTAATATGAAGCACACCTCCCTTGCTTGCCAGGAAATAAAGAGCACATTTATCCCATAGGTACGTCAGGTGGAATCACAGGTATTCCAGACAAAAAAGGTGACAGCATACCAGCTCTGCCAGAAAAGCAGTTTCTTGTAGGAGACGCATCAGTCTTACAATTGAGATACAGCAAAAACAAATTCCCCTGCCCAAAAGCATAAAAACCAGCCTTCCCAACCTTTCTTTTTTTTTTTTTTTTTTAAACCACAGATCCACTTTCAGAAAACAACCTCATTTTTGCTTTAGTGTTTTGAAGTGAAGTTCAAGGTAAGGCAGCGCAGTATATCTTGGTCCGGTATAAGTCTGAACACAACATGGCATTCACAGGTTTGTCAAAATTCAGCACTGCTCAGGAGCATTTCAATTTAGCACCTACTACTGATTTTGAAAGACTGGTGGGATTGCATGATCCTACTCACTGCTCAAAGAAACACACCTTGGAATCACAACATTTGTCCAAGACTGTATGACCTCTCCTGCTTTAGCCTGCTTTCAAGGTACTTCTGTATCTAGACAGTGATAGGTGGCACCATTCCTTTGTGTAAAGGTTATTTTGCCCAAAACACCCACCACTGAACACTGGGAGGGTTGCTACACCACATTCTGAACTCCACCAGAATGCTAGGACTAGAAATCAGAATTTCAATTGTAAAAGTGTCAACACTGCTTTCAATAGCAAACCATCTGAGCTCTTCACAGGCCTTTCAGCTTTCTTTTTTCAATGCCCTTCAAACAGCAGGGGTAGAGAGGAAAGACCAATTTAATAAGAAATCTCTCAGAGAAAGATGCTGAATGAATCTCAGTCTCCAAGACTCACGCCACCACTCTAGCCACTGAGGCATCTTCCCTCTCTATATTCCTCTCTGCTGAAAACTTTAGCCCTAGAAGAAAGTCTTTCATTAGCAGTTAATTTACTTGCCTTAGATCACGCTGTTTCAAAGTGTTATCTTCAAAAGGAAAACATCATGACACCACTCATTTAAAAAAAAAGGGGGGGGGGGGGGGGGAGAAAAAAAGATATTTGCTTCTGCACTTCTCACTCTGAAACTGTCTGCCTCATTGGGATACTGCCATAGGGGCAGGCTATGATATAACATTGAAGCCAAGGCTGAATATCACTTACCTCCTTGGCAATGACAACTGAAATGCAAAAAAGGCCAACTGTGTATTGACATTTTGTGTCCAATTCACACATTTATACAACTCATTTGCTGGACTTCATTTGTATTCTTTCAAAATGAGAATGAAAAAGGGTTGTTTCATTTAGGGAAAATGGAATTAAAACAAAAATTATTTTGACTGACTGAAGAAAAAAAAGATGGAAAAGGAGCTGATTCTCAAAATGTCAAGACTATTTCTCTGCTTTTAAACTTCTTGGGTTATGATTTTCACATATGATTTTGATAAGTCAAACCTCATATCAACATTCCTGTCAGTCATGCATTTCATGGAAGTAAGTAGTTATTAATATCATGCTTACTACCATTGCTCATGAAAACTGATTAAAAGTCATTTGGTGTCATGGCAGTCCTTAAAGTCGGGTTTTGTCCTATACTGGCACTGGAGAGATTTTTGTAAACTTGCATGAGTGCTGAAATCCTGCCCTGGTCTATGAGAAACTCAAGTTCAAACAACATCTCTTTGCCAGAGGCAGAAAAATCTACACTAAAACCCCATGACTCAACCTGAGGAAGAGCCTGAGCCTGTGTATCACAAATCACAATATCCAACCACCAGACTTCTGTTTCCATCTCTATTTATCGAGATGTCTACTCTTCATGTCTTCCCAATAGTAACTACTATAATTCTACTCAGATCAAGCCTAACTTCAAGATCTCAAGGTAAATATAATTTCTTAGCATCTGTTTTACACAACACTCCTTTAACAGAACTGTGCATAAAAGTAACCGTATATAAGCACGTGGGAGTATGCTAGACACAGAAGGAAAATCCCAAAACATGACACTAAATGTCATGAGCAGGGACCTAAACTGAGAACTAGAACATCAAATCCTGATGCAAACAAAACAAATACTGCTGAAGAGCCTTTCTGAGAGCATAGCACTTAATTTCTGTCTAATCAGCAGCCACCCATAACTGTGAAACCCCATGTTCTTTCATCAGGCCCTAACTACAGTCAGCCCACAAAGCACACAAAAATTTTTCAGCATGATTCTCCCTGGTATCAGCCTGCTGAGGATAATGGTCATATAGTTCTGACACATCACTATAGTTCCAATTGCATAGTATTTTTCCAATCTGTTAACACAGTGGTCTTTGGGAAACAGAAGCACTACCTAAAATTCAAGATGTAGTGAAAACTCTTTGTTGGAAACAAATTGTATTTTAAATGTGTTTCGGTTTTTAAAATACAGGATATCTACTTTGGAGGTGAAGTTTTGAAAGGGATAAACTCATACAGAAAGAAGAAAATTTTATGTAAGCTTTCAATCTTTCCTACAGTTAATCCAACACTTAAACATTTCCCCCACCAACTCCTACAGTTTCCTAAACTTGGTTTCCTGTGCTTTAGGAAACTATGGTTTCCCACCGTAGGAAAACTATGAGAATTTCTTCTAATGCAACACTGATTTGTGCCAAGAAGCAACTTAGTATGGAGTTGCAATAAAATCTATTAAGTAGTTAAGGAACAAAGTATCTTTATTTCCTCTAATCAGTGTATGTCTGCATTTGTTAGAATATCAACTTTTATTGAAGATGGACTATGCTGTCTGTTTCTTAATGAAGACACTGCATATCAGATAAACATTTTAAAGAAACCTCAAGGCATACTCTCTTTTCCAACACAGTTAAAAGCATTTTTCTATTGCCTTCAGTGAAAACAATGAGGTTTACACCTCTGATGTTTTTAGCTATTTTAGCCATTCTTTATTTCTTCTGAACATCTGCAAACTGTTATACTGAAAAGCAAAATACATTCAGATGTTCATACTGCTCACAGCTGAACTCATGACCATCAACACCATCTCACTGGTTTCAAAAGAAAGTGGTGACTGACAGAAATAAAAAGAATGAAGAATGAAAGAAATGGATGCAGGTTGAGAAGCACTGCAAACCTTGCACTTTGATGGAAGTGGCTTATTGAAAACTGAGAACACAGCTGAGCACCAGCCACCTGCATATTAAACTGGTATTAGTCAAGATGAACTTGGTATCAAGGAGAGAAGTAAGGTTTGTTTATCCTCCATCTCCAATTAAACAGTAACTGAAGCATATGCATGAAAAAATAGCATCTTTTTAATTGTATTAGCATCTTATTTATTATATCTTAGTAAATGAAAGAACAAACGTGAGAGCTAAATCTCAGCCCAAGGCAGGCTCTTCACAGCTGGTCATAGGGAATTGTCACCAATAGCTCCCTCATTAATGATGAGGGAATGAACGAGCAAAGACTTAGAAGAAAAATCCCAAGCATCTGAGAACCACATTAATGGTATCTGAAGCAGGAGGAAAAGAAAAATCTGTTTATATTTCTTATTGCAGAAAAGGACCAGCAGACCAGCTGAACACAAGGCCATGCATGACAAGGGCTAACAGTGACCCACCTAACAGTGGGTTAGTAGTGAGCGACTACTTTCCTCTGTGCAGCACCTAAAACACTCGCCTGGAACAGTGTCAACTTTGGGGCTTCTCATTGTAAGACAGACACTGACAAACTGGAGGTGGTTAGTGGAGGGACAGTACCACGGCTGGGGAATGGAGCACAGGCATGTACAAGGAGAGGCTGAGGGAAATGGGTGTCTTTAGCCTGAAGACAAGGCGGCTAATGGGAGCAAATTACTGTCTTCTACCTCACGGTGATTACAAAGGAGATGGAGCCACAATTTTCTGAGATGACCACAGTGAAAGGACAAGAGCAACAGTCGCTAGCTGAAAAATCTCAAATTACTGGTAGATGTAAAAGGGAAAAAAGGTTCACGGATAAGCACTGGAACAGATTGCCCGGAGAGGTCTGGAGTTCTACCTTCTTGAAGCTACTTAAAATTCAGCAGGACAAGGCCATAATTACCCTGGCTTAACTTTGAAGCTAGTTCAGTCTGTCTTTCAGCTAGGGCTAGATGATCTTCATTGGTTCCTTCCAACCTGATAAGGTTGTATAATTCCAGGATTTCCAGCCTTCGTTTTTAAATATGGTTGCCCAGTATTATACTCTAGACAAAACTAGCCAAGTTACTCTTTCATGTTGTCAGGTGCTAAGAATGATTCTACACAAGTCAAGCATCCAGCAGGTATGAAGGACATTAAGGTACTTCCCACCCAAGGACTCACACTCTGGTGTGCTCATGAACTAGAGTGATATAGATGATAGTAATGATAACTGTCACACAAAAAAGGAAGAAACAGAGCGATGTCTCATGCCAGGCAAAAAAAGCTTTACGTAAACAGTTATTGGAAAACACATTCAGTCATTGTAGCCACAGCTTTGTAGCCGAATTAAAAAGAATATTTTTGTTTGTTTGTTTCAGATTTGTTATCTACAGCCAGACTGTGTCCTCCAGTGTCAGCCGTGCATTAGTAGTACACATTGCCATCATGACTTATCACACAGAAACAGACTGCACCATCAACTTGGCCATCCTGTATTTTTCAATTACCTGCACATTCCAAAGTCTTTTAACAGAGAAGTTGATCTTCCCCGTGCCCCTTGATTTCTGTGACATAACTTCAAACAGTAACTTTTGTTGGAAAGCCAATTAGAGAATATGGTGGTTCCTATTTCGGCAAAACAAGAATTTAATTATTTCAAGAGCCAAGAAAATGGAGGACATAGAAGAACTTGGGGGAACTGCCTTTTGCAGCAAAGATCTTCCATACCTTCTAAATTCAGTCTATCTGTTCTACCCTGCCTTGTACGATATAAATACTTCACATCCCCAAGGAACATCATCTGATTCTTTCAAACAAAAGCCTCCCTTTTCATTAATTAAAACCAAAGAAGCCAAACTAAACTTACTGTCTAGTGACAGGGGTACCATATCTTAAAAATCGCTATTGGGATACTGTGTCATCAACTAATTAAAGCAATACTCAGGCAAGTGGAAATCATGCCCCGAGGGAGTAACAAAATTGCCTGAAAGACTCATTTATCTAAGATAGTAATAAATATATGTATTAACGGATTTAGTCATCAGGATTAAACATAATCCAGTGTTTCTATGGAGTATTAAAAAAAGAACCCACCAACTTAAGTTTGTGTTTGCACCCAGCTAACATTCACCCTGTTTAACGTGGCACTGGCTCATACTTCCTCTTCACTCCTATGAAGAAAAACACATTTACTGTTAGAAAATTATTTATGAAAATATAACTGCCTCTCTTCCTGCCCACTAGATCAATTTACTTCTTGTGAAAACCTACGCTTTTCAATGTTATTTCTTGTCTCATTAGGAGGTAATGCATACCCAGCAGTCACAGCAACTTCTCCCCCAAGAACCCCTGGGGTTGCCTCACAGATTTCTTCCTGTCCTTCACCTGATTAAGGAAATGTTCTGACAGAACTCTACCGGGAGAAAAACAAAACACCAGCCCTCGGTACACAAATCATCTGGAAATAATGAACTAGCAGACCAGTTCTGCAGTCTCAAGATCAAGTGACCTCTAAAAGGGAAGCCAGAGCCCCAGTCTGTGCTCTCCAGATGTCCTTGTTTCGGTTGTTACACACCACCCCCACTCCCTGCCCCTTGCTGCATGTCCAACAGCTCACCAAAAATCAGCTGACATTCATCTTGCTCTGCGCCCACAATCACAGCAACATGCTAAAGGTCCAAATGAAGAAGAAAATATTGTCCCTCAACTCTATGCAATAATTCATTATTTATTCATCTAGAGAGATGAAGACTGTTCAACACCCTCTGCAGCTGACAGGAAGCATGCCTTCTCCTGTGTGAGGTAAACAAAAAATGGTATTACAAACCATATTTTTCCAAATATTTTTGACATACAAATCCAAATCTGTCCAGGTACAACAGGTATAAGACCGAACTTTTGTAGAAATAACCTGCTATGCACAGGACCTACTGTTGAGCTCCCAGAGGAACCAGAGGGAGGCAAGATCTTCACCTTAGGGCAGATGCTGCCACGGAGAGCTATAAAACAAAAGTAAATTTACGGAGTTCAGGTCACAGAAAGTCAAGATGCAGAGAAAAGCAACTGGCTCAGAATGGTTTGGGTTGAATACTGGGGAGATGGGAAAGGAAAGGATTGTCTTGTTCTTATTTAAGTATCAAAAAGCCATGTAATTTGGATGCCTGATCTCTTTTTCATATATAGCTGCAGAACCAATAATATTACAGACCAATCTGACCATTTCACAGTAGCCAAAGACTCCTCAAGAGAAAGTTTACTGCAGTAGGACCAATGTTCCTTGTCCAGTCAGGATTAAGAGAGTTCATCATTCAGGTTTGCAATGTTTCTCCACAGAGAGGAAAAACACCCCCAAAACCCAACTGCCAGAGCACTGCTTCCCACACCCAGAGGCTGTCAGTCTTGGGAAGGCTCATCCAAGAGCATCTCATCAGGCTCCAGACAGACTCGAGAATGTCTCTGTCAGTGCTTCCACTACCAACTCACATTAGCCAAAGGGATAAGCAGCACCATATGATTCCCCAAGGCAGAAGGAAAATGAAATCAATACTTACTTTTGTGAAAGTGTCATCATCTTCATGGAAAATCAGCTGCTGGTGGCCATCCGGTGCTCACTGCTGTCGTTCAGCAAACACTTCATTACCCAGTAACAGGGCAGTGAACAGACAGAGGCATTCTTCCTAATGACTTCTAATCCTCATTTCCAAACACACACATATATACCAAATGCTGCACTTCCAGGTTTCTCTACAATTCATTAACGTTCATCCTCTTAATCAAGCAAAGCATTCTTCAATCAAACAACAAACACTGAAATAGAGAGCTTGCCCAGTTTGCCTTAGAAGAGACATGCATATCTCTCTTTTTTTGGTTTGATTGATTGATTTTTGGATTTGAGGGGGGGCTGTGTAAGATCTAAGAAGTAATTAGTTGTTATTCCCAATACTTTTCCCTTAGCAGCAAGGCAAGGCAAGTGTTATTTCCTATATAGCTGTATTATGGCTGCGCTCAGGGGTACTCTTTGGTATACTACAGAATCTTGTTTATTGTTCTCACTTCCTCTGCAGGCTCTTCCCTGCCACATCTGCTTAAAGAGAGAGGAACTGAAGTCATATCCTCACTAATCAGACACCATGCAATACCAGCTGTTACAGTCATAAGCAAAATTCATCCTATTTTCATAGGAATCAAACAGCTGCAAAAAAATGAATATCTAAGCCTTCTCCTATCATAATTTGGTAACAAATATGTCGTGTGTACATAAATATAATTGTTAAAAGGTTGCATATCATGAAGTACAAGGGTGCTTGGATATCTTTCCTCATACAGGAGCCATTTTCAAAAGAACCCTCAACCATATGCTGCAATTTGGAATAGGAACTTCACAGAAGTGCCGATGCAAAAGGGCCAAGCACAGCTTCATCAGATTCATGGATTTAATTAAATACTTGTGGCTAATTGTAAGTTTTTCTACCCATATGTATTTTTATACTGGAAGAATTCTACTTTTCAGATGCATAATATTCTTTGTTGTGTCCTTTGGATGCAATGCTTCAAATGTGATTTTGCCTATTTTATAGAATCTACTTTTCTATTTCAAAAAATCCCCTTTAATGTGGTTTTTAAATGGTGATTAAAATTAAAAAAAGATGAGTACAAAGGAGTACCACATGTAGCCACATATCCTCACATTCAGAATTACCAAGTAAATGCAGTGATTATTCTGATATTGTAATTCAGCTTAGCAAGGATGCTACAGCAAGTAAGTCTAGACAAGTTTTTCTTCTACATAATTTGATATTTTGAATTAAATAATTATTTGGTGTTCCTTTACATCTTCTGTAGTCACATACAGTAGACAGAACTACACCAGTTTTAGTTCTTACAGCTTTTTTTCACAACTGTTGACTGAACCAAGTGATGGTGATACCATGCAAAACAGCACAGTACTGACATCTTCTGCCACAGTTTTATTGAAGACCATGAACCACACAGTCTGACCATTTAGTCAGTGGGCCAAACTCAGTATTGCAGGCACTGATCAAATCTAGTCCAAAAATATGTATGCCTTCATCTTACTCCACAAAGGGACACAGACACAATGTAAAGCAAATAGAAATTTACTATGACCTCCCAAGCATTGTATCACACCATGGTTATCCAGCATATTTAAAGCAGTCACATTGCAGAGTCTGTGTTCAGCGTCATCATCTATAGAATCCCCTACATTTGATATGATATAATTTCCCAAGACAGACTTGCTAGTGTCTCCACACCAATGAACAATGAGATCTCAGAATAAAACATTCAGGGGATCTTTCCTTTTGGGGAAAGAGTAGTACATATTCAATAGCTGTCACTTATTTTTTGCAGAGGTTCCACGCTTCTATACATGATAACAAAAACTTTTTTGTGCTTAACATTAATAACATGCACAGGTATCTGTCTGGATTAGGCCAAAAGCATGGTTGGGCCAGTGACCCTGCTACATGGTTTAACCACACACAAAAACAAAGGCCTCTGGGAAAGATGCAGGCTTCCCAAGTTCTTGTCATCAGAGACTTCATCAAGTTTTTGATTTTACAAAAGATACACTAACTTCAGTGATATTATTCAGTCAATGAATATGATCAATTTGACTTTGCACCTTTAACATCCTACTAGCACGTTCAATTGTCTAAGACAACTTTACTCCTATAAAAACCCACAACAATGGTGTTGGTGTCCAGTTCAGCACAAACCCATCAACTTCCTCTCCAGAGGTACTTTTACATCAGTGACAAGCAATGAGTGTTTTATACCCTAGGCCGCTCATTTTGTGCTCTGGGGTAATACTTATGAGCTACTTGTAAAAGGTCCATAAAAGATAACCAAGAAAAACAATCTCACTTCTACTGGAATTTTATGTACAAACCAATAGAATAGAATTTTTAAATAAATGCAGGAACAGTACACTGCTCAAACAGACAATAGGTGGTGAAATGCTCTGCACAACACCTTGATCTAAGGTGCTATACACTGAAATGTATAGTTTCACTACTGAAGGAAGACATCTCCAGACATGGAAGACCACATTCAAATTTGCATAATTGTCCATTTGTAATAAGTCCATGTTCTGCAACTTGTACGTTTTGAACACCTTCCTGCAGCTGTAGCCTCATCAGAATCAAATATGACCTTCTAAATATGCTCTAACTCTACTAATATTATTCAGAAACAACTCCATTTAAATCAGCAGAGCTGCCTGCAGACCAGCATGCTGCTGAGCTGAATAAAACAAACAGATCTTTGCATATCTAATTGTTTAGAACCTCATATCTTAAAATGAAAACAGTATAGAGGCTCATGTATGAATTATTCCTCCCAACAGGAAAAACAATGTTGTGATTCAAACATGTTTAATTCAGTTTAAATATAACACCAAAAACACACACAGTTGGGGTTTTTTCCCCCTAAGAGCACTATGATTTCAAGGAATGTATAATTGCAGAAGATAAACATGAAGCAGTTAGAAAGATGCAGGACCGATGGGCTGAATGCCAAAAAGCTTGAGCCACTGACTTCAAGCAATCTATAAATTCTTGTGGAATTTTTAAAATTGTAAACTACTTAGAAGGTTTCCTCTTCCCTCCATCCCTTTATATTACACAATGAAAAGAATAACATGGAGCTTGACCTAATAAATGAAAAAACAATTCTAAAGAATGATGGATCAAAAGACAGCCCAAACCTCTCATTCATCTTACAGTTAACAAAATCACACAACCCCATCTTCCATATGAAGCAGGCAGGAAAGAAGTTGATTCCCACACTTCCCAGAAGTTAAGGAGGGAGAGAAGAAATCCAGAAGTGCACCTGCAGATCTTGCAAAAGCATTTGCAATGCAAGGATTTACTGATGTTATGCATTCTACCAAAGCTCACACTCTCACGTATTCAGCCAGGTCACAAATCGAACAAAAACTGAGAAACCTGCTGGTGAAGAAAAGGAAAATACAGTTTGAATATGAAATAAATTGCTATATAAATATTGTTAATAAAGGGTGAGATCTGAATGGAACAATTAAGTTAGTCGCTCTTAGACTTTACATAAGCAAAACTGAAAGGTCAGATAAGACACAGGCAGCAAGCTCTCCCACGTAAAGCAGACGCAACCCGGCACGGTGCAATGGCAGTGAGTGCTGCCAAGGGACCAGTAGTAAGTCTGCAAATTGTTTTTAATCACTGCTAAATCAGTTTTTGGGGATTTTGGAACTATTTTACCCACACACATACACACAGACACCCCTCCCCCGCCCCCCCCCAAGTTCACTGATGCAGAACAGCTTCTGCAGGCTGAGCAGCCAAGATTCAAAGGAAAAGAAACAATGACCTGAAGATTTTCTTATTTTGTTTCCAAATGACACACTCAGGGTGTGGAGAGGGGTAAAAAAACCAATATCCTGAAAAGCAATAAAAACAACTAATCTGCCAACCTGATTAAAAGCATCAATTTTGGTTTTTAAAGCTTTGCAAAAGGCTATAACTTATAAAGTAAGAAAACTGATAAAAGCCAAATACATAGCAATATTTTGTAAGGTAATGCTAAATAAAATTACTGCTTCCAAGATACATACAGTATTGCAACTCCTGTGCCAGGAAGCAGCTGTTTCAGAGACTTAAACATCACTACTTGGCCAAGAAGAGTAGAGATATGGGAGGCTTCCCCAGTATATACCTTCCACTTTTTTTTAAAAAAAAAGGCAAGGTTGTTTCTACTTAGACATACGTGCATGCAGTGGTTTCAGTTTCTGTTTGCTCTATTCTATTTTTATACTTATCTCTCCCATCTCTCAGAAACCTCTACCCAAACATCAGCATGAAGCGAGGAACTGTATAGTCAGCCATTGTAGCCCAGGTGGTAAAGCAGAGAGAAAAACAGTTTTCCTGCTATTTGCTGTGGCTGCTCCTCTCTCCCTAGCTAAAAGCTGTTCCAAGTAGACCCATATAATCCACGACCTGCCCTCACAAAGAAAAAAATCAACATCTTTTCTCCAAATATCCCGTACAACAGGGAAATAAAGAAACATCCTTGAAAACCTCTGAAAGCACTGGTGTACAGAGCAAGACTATCTCTAAAACTACGGAGAAATAGCTAAAATTTTGGCACTTAAGAATTTGATTTCACTGCATAGGAGCGTTCTGGCTAACGATCAAACTTCAAGGTCATCGGTGTATTGGGTCATCCTCTTGGTGGTTCCTAATTCATAAACAAGCAGAATTACACAGGAAGCTTTTAATCAAGTGCATTATGTGGGATGGTGAACGTCATTTAATCCAGTACTGTACCCTTCTAAAGTGCAAGACTGAAAATAAAAAAAAAGTGCTATTTTCCTAGTTCTGTTACATCTTAAATAGGTTGTAATTACTGATTGCAAAGATGTATATTTTATGATTTTTTTTTTCTCAAAACTATTCTGAATAATCAGTAGACATTGTCAACTGCCAAATGCTCTTTGAAGGCATAACCAAGGACAGGGAAAATGATCCTGACTCACTGCATGATTGCATCTGTATCTTCCAGACATCCAAAGCAGACAATTCTGTCATGCAATGTGATAAGCAGCATCCTGTAAAATAAAATTATTTAAAAAAAAATAATCTCCCAAACAAACCCCACAATATTAGCTAATTGGACACATGCTTTATGCTTTCATCCATCAGATGTGGAGATAGTCAGTTCAGAAATAGTCAAGACTTGCAGTTAACCTGTCAATTCCTTTTGTAGTGTGAAAGGCCATCACTAACCTTAAGCAACATCATCACAAAAGTATAAAGTTTACAAGATTACAGTGCATTCGTCTAAGATTAGCTAAAATAAATAAGCATATTAATAATTCTAGTTCCACAGTTTACCATTGCCCTTTATTTTCACTTTTGTTTTCATCACATATCTCTTCTCCAGCTCTCATGAATTTATATAAACTGTTTCATTTAGGAAACACTACACCTAAGCCTGCTCTTTTCCCAGCACCAAGCAAAACGGAAAGGAGCACAGTCACTCTATTAGTATCTGCCAATTTCCTCCAGGCTGCTTCAGGTAAAACAGATTAAAAGTAAACACTTGCACAAAGATTTCTCAGCAAGCAGTTCTTAAAGAACATCAGTTAAAATGATTGCTTGGTGGATGGGATAGCAGTTTTAAAACCAAGAAATACAGATTTGAGACATCACCCAGTTACGAAATACTTATCCTTGTTACACCTCAGTGAAGCTACACATCACCAAAAATGCTCCTAGCTATTCATCAGTCAGATTCTTGCACTTCAAAAGCAACTCTCTGATCATCAAAGACTTCTCACCTCCTGTCAGGCAAACCTTAGAACATCCAGCACAGCAGCTTTCTTCCTTTTGCAGAAGGAGTTAGGGACTTTCAAATGCAGGATTAGCAGAAACTTCTCTCTGGTCACTACCCCTTCCCAGCCACTTTTTCCCAAAAAACTGTAACCAAAACAACCAGTCAGCTATTGGACAGAATTTTCATTTTCATGCAAAGATTTTTTCAGTTATTCCTCCCACCAAGTCAGCTCTACTGTAACTTTTTTCATTCTGTAACTTTTTTCATTCTGAAGTCCGCACTTGGCTTCAATTGAAAATGACTCTACATAAAAATGCTGCAATGCAAAAACATGGATTCAAAAAACAAATGCTTTCAAGTTGTGCTGAGATTGTTCAAGTTTAAAAAAATTATTCACCAGAGCAGATCTTTCCAGACCACTCAACCTCAGAGGCTTCAGTGCTATCCCATTGCAAGAAGCCCTAAATGACCTCTGGAAACCCCTGACCATTCCATGTACACCAACCCAATTTTTAAGAAATGCTCAAATAAAAGTATAAAAATAAGGAGGGTGAGTGGGTTAAACTCATGCAACGTCACAGGAAAGACTCTGTGAAAACAAAGCACTCATAGAAATACCTGCTTGCTTTCCATCTCTCTCTCCAGACCAAGTTTTCAGACAGCAGTCTACATACATAGTGCTAGACAACACTGCACTACAGCGAGTCAATGTCGCCACTGAGTGCATACTAGAAATTCACTTTTGAACAGGGTAGCCCAGTCATGCCCACTTTCTATGCTTTGGTTCAATTCCTGAAGTGGTCATAGCGTACATGAGCTGGATTCCTTGCAGGAGAGTCAAACCAGAGGTGCAACAACTGCTTACGGATGCTCAGTCCACAGGGTAAGACTACAGTAGTCTCAGATAAACTCAGTACACGTGCAGCATGGGTAGTAGATCCTCCGCATGAAATGTTTAGCCTTCAAGATCTGCTGAAAATGAGCTCCACTACTTCCCAACATATACACAGGCAGTAAGGGTTCCCCCAGAGGCAAGTTATGTGTGTGTGTGTGTGTGTGCTCAACCACCAACATAAATGAAATTTTTGAAATGGTCTCACTGGAAAATTTCATTCTTCCTAGTTCTATAAATCAATAAGGTCAGAACCAACTGCCCTGGATAGTTATTATTACAAAGAATAGCTATATATGTTTTATTTTCAGTAGTAGAGATCTGCATCATTCCTCTTGCCTCTCTGCCAGAGGCAAAAAAAAGGTTAACCACCCAGTCCTGCTCTAAAAGCCAAGCTGAATCCTTCATGAGCTCTGCATCCCTCACCAACGATCAGCAGCTCTATAGCTTGTGCCTGTTGTTTCAAGCCACTGGAAAATCCAGTGCGGCAAAGGGGAACATAGTTAACTGACAGCAGCAGAAATAGAAGGGTATCTAGAGAGAAAGTGCTGAAAGTGCAATTTGCACTTTGCCCATCCTATATTAATGATTAATTTTATGTCAACTGCAGTAATTGCTGCTCAGCAATTCACATTTTTGTCACAGCTGGAGGAGAACTAATTCAGAATTAAATATTTACATGAAACAGTCAAAACCCACTTCAGATTGCAATTGCATACCCACCAGTTACTAATTCAACTTAATTTTAGTTAGAACATGTACCTTGAACTAAACTTAGATCTTTGAACCATTCCATACTTACATATATTCTCAAAATAGGACAACATTGCATTTTTAAAATTACGTTTATAATAAAAATCCTCTTTGCCTCATGTCTAGAAGTCCTACTATTTGAATCAAATATCCATCTTAAATTTCTAAAACAGGGAAAAAGCCAACCTTGTCCTTCAAAAAACACACCCATGTTTTACAAGGCCTTCATTGAACCAAAATGCCTCTAGTTCCAAACTCTATAGCTTCCTAAACACATCTTGCTTCCTTAAAAACAGGTAACTGGGTTTGTAATTTTAAAAAATGCCTTATTTTATGCCCACTTTGTGGTAACTTGAAACACACAAGCGCAATTGTTAAAACTGTAACTCAGTACAGAACCATCGAGACTCAAACAAGCTCAAGGTTAGTATTGCACCCCTAATACAGCATTTTATTTAAAAGACTTTAGTACTTTCCTGATGCAGCAGCTTTCCTATATTCAAAAGGAGAGCAACATGCCTGCGGTAACGTACTGTGATTTGTCCCCTGATCTCTCAATGTGGCATTAGCAGCTTAATAGCCTTTGGGAAAGCCAAACACAGTGATTGAGGGCAAGTTCCTTCCCGCAGAGAAAACTTTTTCAGCATTCAGAAAACTTTCAGTAAAGCCCTGGTACAGGAACCAGAAGCGCGGTGTCTCACAGCTTCTCAAAGTCAGCCTTTGAACACAATAGTACAGAACACTGAGCTATTTTTATAACAGCTAAATTATTGCAAAACATGAAAAAAGTACCAGCATAAAAAAAACAAAACAACAAAAAGTTCATTAAGAGGGACCAGAAATTTAAGACAAAGTGATCTAGAAAAGCACTACAGGAAAGTTTTATCCCTGCCTTGTGGCTGAGATCCCTGTTCTCTTCCATGCCACTCACACAGACTCAGCGGGAGGCTGCCCCTTTAGCTTCCTGCTTAAAAACAAAGTATAAAAGAAGTCCTATGGGAGTAGCTGAGCAAATATAGCACAATGCTGCTTTAAGATAATACATCTGTCCTGTCTTTTGCATGCATTTTATTATCCAACCATATAGGTCAGGAAAAAAGATGCCACACACTCCAGCCCAGCTGCAGACGGAGCATCCCTGAAGCATCTACCCAGAGACAGGCAACCTGCAGGCAGCCCTGGGGCGCATGCTCTGCCTCCTTGTCTATCCGAAAGCATCGCACTTCACCAGATGAGGGCCAGGTGGATGGAGCAGCTGTGTAGCACACAGCTACTCTGAAGGGCAACCTTTCACTCAGAAGAAGATTCTGAAGTTTCTAAACTATTCTAAACTTTGCCAGCCAAGTGAAACTTGTGGCAACTGTGCTGCCTCCTGGTGTGCAGCTGCACAGCAAGAACCAGGCCAATGGCAAGCATCACATCAGCATTAACAGAAACTTAGAGGTAGCAACGGAAATATTTTTTCAGCCATTGCCGGCTAGGGATTTAGTTTGCATTGGAAAGGAAAAAATTAATCAGTCAGTAGCGTCGAACAGAGCTAATCAACAGGCATATAATTCTGCAATGCAAGGTGTGCTACTTGCCAACAACATATCAATACCTAAATAACTCAGTCACATATCAGTACAACTAACCCAGCTATTCTCACTTCATACATGAATATTCCAGATGACTTAAAACACAGCACTAGATTTACCTTGTCTGGCCACAGTCTGAGCAGTGCTCACACTCTCAGGGCTCCATCTGCAAATCGGAAAAGCAAAGTGTTTGGTGACTTATGCCAAAGCCATCAGGCTATTCCCATGTAAGAAATATTGCATTTTACCATCCAAAGTTGGTTATCTAGAGGTCTCTATAGGCCCCAATATGACAGATTTCATTTTCCTCACTTTCTTTAGCAGGCAAGCTGCTATAGCCTTAGAAACTGAAGATGATCTTTGCTCTGTCTAACTGTGCAGGTAAAAAAAAAAAAACAATTGATCAAGGACCAAAAGTTGGTCCACATTTTGTGACAATTGCAGAAGTTATTCAAGAACGCGTTTAACCTGTCAGAAGTCCTAACAAAATGAAGACACCCATATGCCCACCCAGTTCAGCAAGGTACATACACATAATTATGTTCAGACTGAAAACATCTTCAGCCCGCTAATTAAAATACCAAGATGGCTGAACAATCAAAATAAGATGGCAAACTCCTGCAAAAGACTGATTAGATATTGATTCAAACATTTAAACTAAATATGCATCAAGCTTTACATAGAAAAAAACCCAACCAAAATCTATTACGCAAAACAGTCTTAGGCAATTGCCCATTCAAATCAGAACAGCATACATGTTTAAACACATGAAGCCAAAATATGCTCAAAGAGTTTCAAATTGTTTTGGGGAATAAAGTTTTTATAGCACTTTGATTGCAGAAAGGTTGGGTTTACTTTTCATTGAGTCTTCTAACATTCTCATTACATCACCAGCTCTTTTTGTCCTCCAAAGCCTGTAAGTTACATTTAACACATACAAGGCTGAAACATTAAAGCGAGAATTATTGAAGATCTGACAAAACTTTTTGGTTGCCAGGGGTTCTGTGCAGGGTGAAAGGAGGCCAAAACAGCTCTTCAGCATTTTGCCCAGCATGTTCACTGGAGCTTCAGCTCTTAAGCCTCCTCTGTGCTCCAGTTTTTAATTCCTTAGCCATGTGTTGCAGGTTAATGGAGAGACCATCTCACAGGTAAATCAGTGACCTTACTGCGTGTGACATTTCCTACGTTCCAGTACAGTAAAAAGCTGACTATCATAAGCTGGTAACCAGGGCCCTTTTTCCTAAACTAAGTAAAGTATATATGTAAATAAACTGCCTATGCATGGACAGGCAGCTTTCATACCAAAATGAAAAATACAAACCCAGTCTAAACCCCAAATGGATTTATAAAAGAAATGATGTGTGAACCACTGTGTGAATCCTTTAAATTAAAACAGTACTCACCTATATGCAACTCTAGACAGAGTACAGCAACAGTTACCATGTATAAGATGTGACTTAAAGACAACCACAGGGGATGAAAAAAAACCACAGAACAAATTCTTCCAACAAATGGGGAAAAGCATACAGTCAAGTGCAAGCTATATAATAAGAGGGCTGAAGTATTCTGTAAGACTGCCTCAGATTTTTTTGCAGTATAAAATACTTAACTCTATTGTCAAGCAGGCAATTAGCAAGTAAATCTCTGGAAGAAGTGATCAAGGAAAAGTAACACAGGCCAAGAAAACATCCCAAGGCCAATTCAGACTAGCAAGGATTTCAAGGCATAGGTGTCTGCTCATGATGGCTGCATCCAACTCAAAGTGGATTTGGGGGAGGCAAGTAACCACACAACACGATAGCCAAGGGCTAATTTAAGCAACACATCCACCTAAACACAGAGGTGGTCAAGGTCTGTCTGACTCAAGGCATGTTTGGAAGAATAACTTAAGTATTCAGTACGCAAATATGACTATGAATTGTTTTACTCCATAAATACTGGACAGCCCACGGCCCACTGAGCTCTCCTGCACAGCAGCAGGCTGCATGCCAGGATCTCCCCTCCAGTAGGGATGCCTTTCAAGGTTACTGCTCAGCGCTGAGGGATCCCTTGCTGCAACAAATTCTTGGTAAGTGATTAATAACATGCTAAACTTTGAAACCTTAGTGAAGTAATACAAAGGATTGATTGGGCACATATAATCCTTTAGCTATAAACCACTGACCGAGTCTGAGACTATGTCTGGACCCAGCCACCTCTAAACTCTCCTCTGAGAAGGAGTTGAGAACTCAAGGGGGTCCTTTCTGAACCTCATGACTCGAACAGGAGGGTCTCCCTGACAGTTCTGTCTGACCCTGTGCTCTATGTAGTAAATAATCAAGTGTACCTTGCCATCGAGCCTTGTTAAACCACTGTCACATTTACTATCAAACTTCGTTAAATTGCTGTTTTATATCACTAAACATATTGCCACTTCTCTCCTATGAGTGAAGTGCATCACTCCATCTGTGACACTGCAACAACTGATGTTGTGCTGTAGGGAAATACATTAGACTATGCAGAAAATTATTCAACAGCAAAACAACACACCATCTTTTGGAGATGAATTGAATCAGCATTTTGTTACACTAACTTTCCCACAAAGAAACAGATGAACCTTGATTGCAACCCCTGGCTCACTGGCTGGTGTAACTCAAAACATCCCAGGTGCATCAGCACATGCACAGCAGCAGTAAATTTTATTTGTTATTTATAAGCTAGGTAGAATCTGTTTCTGAAGTCTGTATTTCTCTGAAAGGAGAAAATTAATTTGGATTTATACTTGAGAAAAGCAAAAAGTACTGTGGAAACACTGGATATGGTTAGAGCAGCCTGCAATTACCATCCTATAATCTCTTATTTTGAATGCCTTACGTAGCTTCTATAAATTGGGCTGAAACATCATAAAGCTCTTAAACTGCAGCTTTAGGCAGAGGCCTCAAGAGAGGCTGACAGGGTCTGTCTGTATTGAAGTTTTGTTCTGGTTAGAACTGTCACATCTCTAATATTAAAATGGAATTATTTAAATAATTTACAACATGGTAAATCTGTGAAGTACGTGATCAAGGTACTGTTTCCAGAACAGGAATATAGGTGTCACTTACTGAAAAATCAAAATATTTTATTTTGAAAGGTAACGTCTCTGCATATGCTTTATTTCAGCTATTATTTGAGCCAAATGAATTTCTAGATTCTATGGTTTGTTACAGTTAACAAACAAGAAAGACCAGCTTTAGTAACCAAATTTTAATTGCAGTGAGCCCTATGCTGAACCAGCTTCCATGGACTTCTACTAGCCTATAGACACTTATAGTCCTCCTTCTAAAACAGAAAACTGGAATACTTCTAAAGAATTAACAGAGGCCAGCACATCCACTGGATTTGTGAATGGAAATGATGTGGCTTCAGAAAGACCAGCATTATGTTCCATGGAAATTCTGTACATGAATAAGAAAGTAAACAGCAAGCATGAAGCATTTGTGACATTATCCCTCAAAGCCTATGAGAGGACACTGCACATGAAGATAGGAGCGGCTAGGTACACTGCAGTCTTTCCTTGCTCTCCTTTAGATTGCCAAGGTAGAACTGTGATAAATCGCTGCTACTCCAATTTTTGCAGTCAAATATACCAAAGCCAGAGCAGCCTGTCCCACTGCTGGGCTGCCCTCATGGGGAAAAATTTGTTCTTCACATGCAGTCTGAACCTCTCATTTCAACTTTTGCAAGTTGCCTTTTGCCTCCTGATCACACATGGCTGGTCCTTCGCCTTGGTAATACCCCTGCAAGCATGCAGGGCTGCTCCTAGGTGCCCCCCAAGCTGTCCCTGCTCCAGGCTGAACCAGCCCTGGTCCCTCAGCAGCTTCCCACAGGACAACGGCTCCCGCCCTGCCATCCTGGGGGGCCTCTCCTGAATGTCTTTCTTGCATTGGAGAGGGGGGCTGTCCAAAGCTGCATGTACTAGTCTAGATATGGCCTAAGTGACAAGTAAAGGGGATAACTCCCCTTGTTCTGTAGTTAATGCAGCTTAACTGTAGGTCTTGTGACCACAAGCACAGCTCTCTCTCCCTATTGTTTCTTTTTCCCCTCAAGCTGCATGCATTCATGTATATACATTTTATACAGGTGTCTTTTCCCGTTTTATTATTCCTGATGTTTCTCTTTTACCTGTCACTGCATCCTCACCTACAGTATCCTTACTTTCCATGTTGTACCTTATTTAAGCTCTCCTCATCAGGCTGGCCAGCCTGTTAGCAAAGATGCTCTCACCCCATTTAGTCAGGTAGACCCTCCTCTCTCTGGAAATCCTTGATCTTCAAAGAAGGTCCTGCAGCTGTAAAAGCCAGCTTTCTGTCTACAACACCAGTTCTAGCTGGGTGTCTACACAGACGCATCAATCTATTTTCCCCCTTTCCTAGTGCTACACAGATTTCCCCAGCCCCACCCCAAGTTCCAGGGCTCTGCTGAAGGCTCACACTCTATCGGGGAGCTGCTGGGACAGAGACCCTGCCCTGCAGGGCAGCACCACACAGTGGCAGCCACTGAGCAGACCTGCACCATCTTCAGCAGTTTGGCCAGTCTCTAACTGCTTAAAAATTTACACAGTTTCCTTAACGCAGAGTTTTCCTCCAAAAACGACCAATACCTGTCTCCTCATAGAAACAGCCCCTGGAATAGACAGGGTCCATCCTGATCCAACACAGCAATCCTCAAGTGTCATTTTGGTTATAGAAAAGCTAGTAAATAAATTAGGACGGTCCTGACCCTTTATAATGTTGCCTTTTCAAGAAACTGTCACTATCCAGTTTGTATTCTGCACCTGGCCATAACACAGGCCTCTATCATTTTATAGCTTTTCAGTCTAATAATAACTAATAAAAATGGAAGCCCAAAAAACTTGCAGGAGTCTCAGAACAGCACAATGAGCAGAGACATATGAACAGGGCAGAGGCATACAACAGTTGCATTTGTCTTAGCCACTGAGAGTAACTAGTACATAAAATTATTCAAGAGTACCAAGCAAAAAATAGACTTCTTTGGGAGTGAAAAATTTCAGTTTATGTGGTAACAGTCAGTGCTGAGAGTTATAACAGCCCCCAAGAGACAGCAAATATATAAATGCACTTTTAATCACTGCAAAATGCTGACACTTGGTTCTGTCCCAAATCCTAGTGAAAGGCCTTTTTAATATATTGAATCCAACAGTCACTTTCTGGTATATGTATTTTAGACACAAACTGTTATTATACATCAATGCTAATGCAATGACTGTTAGCTACCAAAATATTTCAAGCTGAACTTGAATAAGCACTTCTCCACAGAAAAGTGTTCTGAGACATTAAAAGCACTCTGACTTCAATTTCTCTCACAACAATCCTGATGTTCTCTGCTCCCTGACTTTGCTCAGCTCACTTGTAGACATTTTGGCTACTCTTGCTCCTGCACCTTCCACAAGCCCTACCAAAGACCATTCAAAATAACAGCACTGGGCATAAAATAAAAACTGTTTGCATTTTGGAGTTGTCAATGCAAACAGAACCAAGCTCCGGCCATACTCCGAAGGAGTTTATTTGCCAGGTAAATCCTTTGGTTGATAAAACTTGTTGAAGAGTCTCTCCGTGACGCAAAGTAGAAGCTCTCTCTGAGAGGTGCCCTCTGTATTCCTGGGAAGCTGGAAAGTCAGGCTGGGGTCCAGTAAGTGTCATCACAGGGACCTACACGCTTGAATTCCTCCTTGAGTTTTCCTGCTCGAGAATGCCAAGGTAGTTTATATGGCTTTGATGTGAAATCAGAACCTAGAGGGGCCTTCAAGGCTAGATTGAATTAATCAAAATTATTTGTGAATCAGAGAACTTTGCTTTATGTGGCTTAAGATGAGACAGGGGCCTTCTGCAGGTAAGGGAGCAGATTATTAAAAGGCATTGGAAAAGTCCTGCCAGCAGGTCAAGGGAGGCAATCCTTCCTCTCAGCACTGGCAAGGCCACACCTAGATGTTGGGTCCAGTTCTGGGCTCCCCAGTACAAGAGAGACGCGGACATATTGGAGAGAGTCCAGCAAAGGGCCACGGAGATGCAGGAACAGAAGCATCTCTCCTATGAGGAAAGGCTGAGGGAGCTCGGACTGTTCAGCCTAGACAAGAGAAGGCTCTGAGGGAACCTCATGTGCAAAAGTACCTGAAGGGAGAGTACAAGGAGGATGGAGCCAAGCTCTTCTCAGTGGTGCCCAGTGACAGCACAAAAGGCAATGGGCATAAACTGAAGCACAGGTGGCTCCATCTGAAGATGAGGAAGCACTACTTTGCTGTGAGGGTGACCAAGCACTGGCAGAGGTCACCCAGAGAAATTGTGGAGTGTCCACCCTTGAAGACATTCGAAAGCTGTCTGGACACGGTTCTAGGCAACTGGCTCTAGGTGGCCCTGCTTGCACAGGAGAGACCTGGGCCAGATGACCTCCAGAGCATCTCCAGAGTGCTTTCTAGCCTCTACCATTCTGTCACTCTGCACTTGTATGATGTTAACATTTACAATTCTAGTCCAGTAGGTACAATGAAGAAGAGTCTAGGGGGTGAAAGGAGAACACACACACACTCATACACAAAAAACCCCAACAAAAAACATACCCACTTTGCACTATATATAAAGGAAGAGCAGGGTCAGTGTTTGCAAGCTAATTTTGCCATTTTGTCTAAAACATTGCATTACTTAAAACAACAGAAGCAAAACTAAGCTTTTTTTATCTCATGGTCTGCATAAGCTCTACATTCCCACCCTACCACCCCACTTTAAAAAGAGAAAAAAACATTGGCTTTTACCTCTCCAACAAGATGGCGTAACTGATCTCTCCTGTGCTGCACAATAATATTAGTTACCGATGGCACAGGAAAAATAAGAAATCTTTTACAAAGTCTCAGGGTGAAGTCTTGGGTATTTTGTATGACAATAGTATTTCAAAAAATGTAAACATGTAGTAGGAATAATGTAGGAATTCTCCCTTAAAAGTATTACTTAATTCTGTTCTTAAATCCTCAATTCTGTCTGCTCTCTAAGAGCAGAAAACAAGCTAGGAGTGGAAACCAATCTGAACAATCATGGGTGAATGCCACATACAGTCCAAACAAATCCATTTACCACTGAT
Organism: Falco cherrug; assembly: GCF_023634085.1. Lineage (NCBI taxonomy): Eukaryota > Metazoa > Chordata > Aves > Falconiformes > Falconidae > Falco > Falco cherrug. The sequence goes on from NC_073699.1 coordinate 68,770,442, forward strand.
GAGCAATTATTAATGAGAGATTAATAATTGATTCTTCCTAGAAAGTGAAAATTTAGTATGTCCAGAAATCACATTAGATCTTTCCTTAGTCATAAATTCATATTTATACTTAATTCCACTGACAAATACTTATACAATCAAAGGAAAAGATCAATCCATTTTGTTAGGCATGAAAAGCATTTATTTAATTTTATGCTGAATGCAAGGGCAAATGTGAACATTTTGAAACAGTGGAGTTTAAAATAGTTACTCTGAATAAAGAATAGTAGCAAGCTGTGAAGACATAATTAAATCAGAGTAACAGTATGCTATTTTACTAATCTGGAAATTAGTTTCACTCCCAAACAACACCATCACTCATTTAAAACACTTCCATTACTTAGCATTTTCCTCATACCTTTTTCCTTCCTGATCCCAGTATTTTCCTACTTTAAGTCAAATTCTTTTTTGTGTGATCTTAAGAAACAAAAGAATACAAGACCAAAAAAAAAGAAAATCAAGAACACCATGAAAACCTACAAACTGTTTAGTGAGGTACCTGAAGGCTTTTAATTGAAGGATCAACAGACAAGGATGTAATTTTCTAGCTGCTAACTATCTTTTTACATTATTATTATAATTAGTCACATAGGATTTAAGAAGGCTGATACTTGATTAAAAAAAAACATTGCAAGATTTAAGGTATTTATAAAAAAATGCCAAACAAATAAAAACAATAAAATATTTGATTTTTAAATTCATTCGCTTAAGTTGGATTTGTAGCTGCAGAGAGCAGTGTACCAATACAAATCAACTTTACCTAGTTCACCTAGGTACTTGTGGAAAGGCAGTCAAGTAAGAAAATCACAGACATATCTTCAGTCTGTACCTTTAGAGTTATGAAAACTCGATCTTACAGAAACCTGAATTTCTAAAGCATTTCCACAATTTACTAGAAGAAGGTTTTCCAATACAATCAATATTTAAAAAAAAAAAAAACCAACAAAATACAAACAAGAAAAGTGGGTTTGTGTCAATACCTTTAGAACCAAGCAAGATAAGGGCACTAACTTGATCTTTGCATGCTACAGTCAAAGAAAACAAGCTCAATCTGATGGCAATAAAAATGTCAAGAGTTATCAGCTAGATTTTCAATTCATTTGTGCTAACTTGGAATCTCAGTCATATATTTGCGCAACCACTTTGTACAGGTATTCCTTTACCTGCCATGGTGCTATGTGAGAGCAATAAACACCTCTAACTTGCAACTCTTAATTATAGATTATAAACTATAAATCACTAGCTTGTTGCAGCACCAGAAGCCTCAAGATGTGATCCATCACGTCTACATCCCAAGAAATAAATGAATCCCTCTGTTCGTTTAGCAGATGGCATAGATTACATTTATTTACGACCATGATAATATTGCAAGAAACAATTAGGGACATGCTCGTCTTGAATATTGCTTTTGTCCATTCTTCTGCCATTGCTTATACCGTTTTGCACTGATACCATTTGACACCCATCCTATGCAAGTATAAAACAATGTAAAGTGCAAGGCAGTCGAGAAGCAAGTAATGTGTCTAAAAACAGAGTGAATCCATGGGATATTTGCTCACATGAAGAACAGTACTATTCATAAACTTCCATGAACTAAAAAAAACTTCACAATATAATCCAGGCACATAAGATTCACTGGAAATCATCAACTACTTATATATATGTGTGCAACTACTTAAATATATGTGTGTGTGTGTATCTGTATATATGTACAAATGCATTTTGTCCACATTGCTAACTATTGTAATCCAGGCAGAAGGGGTTATTTAGATCCTCACTCTCAGATGTTACAAACAATATTACAAACAAGCCTGAAGTACATTTGGAAATTTAACAGCCTCAAATGAACAGTGACCATCACTCTTCAGTGCCAGTAAGAAGACAATCAGAATTTGACAGGAAAAAAAAATAATATTGAAAGTTTAAACTGATTTCACAGTTTAAATCCTGGGGTACTAAGTAAGAGTTTCCCCACAATTAATATATTTCACTGTTCTCTAGGCTCGCTGATGCTGTTTTACAACATAATTGTAACAGAAATCGAATGCAGGCAGGAACTTTTCAATAGTAAGAAAAACTGGCTGGGCTGTGGGGACACTCTGCCAGGAAGAAGAGCAGGTGAACATATTAGCCATTTGTGTCGCATAGGCTACTAAATCCACAGCAGGACAAAATGACTCTTCAAAAAACCTCCCTGACCATCATCACTGTGATCACCAACACGAAGCTATATGCTGTTACTGATCATACAAAAGTAAACCTTTATAGTCCAGCTCAGCAGAAAAAGTCCAAATTCTAGACTAAGTCTACGCATATTAAAAAGGCAACAAAAAATAATGTGTTTCCTATGAGAATGATGTTTAATACAAAGAGTGTTTGGGGGATGTTTTTTCTCTCCTTTTTCAGAAGGTTTTAACTGCCAGTTATGTGCACTGTCATTCCCAATAATACAGAGTTGAGGGTTCATGATAGGCCAAAAGCCCTGCAAGCAGAAGTATGGATGTATTCTGGCACGTTAGCATTTTGACCAAAAAAAATCCTGCTACTTCACACAAAAAAATCCCACACAACCCCACAATTGTGACTTATCCAAACAAAGCTGTCACAGCACAAGAACACTGAGAAAAGCAATGAACAGTAACACAACAGCAGCTAAAAACCAACCAACCAACCAACACCCCTTCCAGTCTGTAACATCATGCATATTTTCAGAAGAAACACTATGTTGCTGTTGGTAGTAGAGGGTCTTCACTGAAAAGCATTAAGTAAGGTTATGCAATTTAGGAAATTAATCCTCCATAAGGTTCCAGGAAGGGGTTGTGGTTTCTCATACATTTTGTGAAGAAATAAACTCCTGATTTAAGTGAGTTTATAGTCACACGCTAATAAAATTATAAGGTGTAAATTAAGCCTTACTGCAATAGATCAGATATTTCTAATACAAGGCTCAGGTCACTGACGTCTTAAATCAAAGGCTGAAGAAAAAAAACAAACCCAATTACAACAGTAGTAGCACTTACCTTCCCTCCCCATCTCTCAAAGAACCAGCATCTACTGGGTAGCGCAAAGGGTATGTATTCACAGCACTGCTCTGGCTACACCCATTTGCAACAGACCTGCCAGCTAAGGCTTGCCCCATCCTGTATGAGGGCAGCAGCCCACCCACTCCCTTCATTACACACACCCTGCCAGTTTTAAGATTAGTGCTACAGAAGACACAAACATCTCTGTTGATCCTTCCAGTAATGCAAAGAAGATTTGGATGGATACAAGGCCTAATGCAATCTGCAAAAGTCATCAACAGCTTATCCACTGCATTAAACTCTGTGTAAACAGTCCAGGTACTAAAAGCTGTTTTAAGTTTCCTCAAATTTTCTCTGCACAATTGATCCATAATCACCCAGTGCTCACTGAAGCTTAGTATCCTACTTTTTTTCCATTTATTGCAAATTGCCTGTTCAGTTCCCTTACCTGTGTTTCAGCCAACACTGTGCTCAGTGGAAAAGGCTGTTTGCAGTGCCTAGCTATTCTCAAAACAGCAGTGCAACCATACGCAGTCTGCTGGTTCCATGTTTGATTCCTTTGAGAGGTACCCTTGTTGCTTTCTTTCAACCTGTGGGGGATATATAAATGGATAGTTTAAACTGAGCCCATGCCACAGGTTCCCAAGCATCTGTACGGGTCAGGTTTTCAAGCTCTCCTGCTATTTGTAACAGGATTTCTGAAATCGCTACAATTAATCCTCATGTACAAGTGCCAACATCAAAAGAATCATCACCAAGTATCATCAGCAAACTTGGAAATAATTGACAAATCAGCTGATAAATTTGCTAAAGAAACCACAAATGAGAAGGCCAAAGGGACAACTACCTTCTCCTCCAAACAGTGGTAAGGCTAAAGGCAGAAGTAGGCTGTTGTAGAGAAATATACAACTGCCACTGCCACGAATGTTTGTGCTTTGTTAATTAGTTTCCAGGATTAATTGGTTAATTCAGCTTCTAGGACTACCAAATACTTTTTCTTTAGAAGGCAAGAAAAATAGTAGGTGCAAGTTAGCAATCTAAGTTCTGATAAAAAGCATATCCAGGTTAAAAAAAAAAAAAAAAACCACACCACACAAACAGCAAAGTAGCAATCCGTTTTATTTATATTTACTCAACAGTTAATTTGCAAGGAAAACGGCTGTGTGATCCTCTTAGTGGCAATCAAGGAAAGAAACAGTTGAGGTCAATATCAGATCTTTCTGAACTAAAACGCTTGTTTGAAACATTTAAACCAACTGTGTTCTAAAGAGAAAAAATAGTCCAAAAATACTTCGGTAAACAACAACAAGAGTTTTAATAAATATTTTAATACCCATTCCATTGACATTTCTTCCCCCAAATCAATAAGCAAGTAAGCAGCTGTGTAGCCTTTGGGAAAGGGGTTTTACTTTTTTCAAACAAAAAAGATCTAGTAACCGTTAATTCCTCTCAAATAAAACGTGTCAGCACACAGGGGTGATGCTGTTTTCTTTATGGAAGGGCCTGAACAAAGACTAGCTAGAGTTCACTACAATGAATGTTGTTCTTTGAGCTATTTGAACTCAAACTACTTTAAGTTAACACACAAATGTTACTTAAATAAACACAGCATCCTAGCATGCCACTGATAAAGAGAAATTCACCAAAGCCTAGTCTAAAAAAATTGATTCAGAGGGTTTTTTGGTCAGTTAGAAAGTGCATTGGTGCCTTGTATCTTCCCTACCAATTGCAGTGATCTGAAGGATAATGAATTCGAGTGAAAGACAGTTCATTTATTTCTTGACCGGCAAAACCCACGGTTGCCTTGAGCTCACACAAAATAGTTTTTAAAGGAAACCCCATTAACCTGGTACACGTATTAGTTGTTCTTACATTGTTTCTAGCAGAACAGCAAAATGAAATTCTGAGTTTAATTAAATTTAAAAATACAACACTGTCTTTAAAACAATGTACCGATATTTCTCATGCTTCTTTCCTCTCTCTCTCACAGCTTGATTCTTAAGGCTCGGGAAACCCGGTGCTCAGAGAAGACAGGAAAATTGTAAATTATTGCTAACTTCCAAGTGAGGTTATCTACAACTGCTTTCAAAACTTAAAAAGTACTTAGCATATTATCTCTTTTTCTACTTTAAGCTTTTTACAATAAAGATTTCCATTTTGTTGTTTAACCCTAATGATAAGGCCTGCCTATGGTGCTACGCAAAGCCAGACTGCGGCTGTCCCTCTCACCCCACCACAACACCTCCCTCGTTCCACTGAGCAGAAGGATATAGGCTACCATCCAAACATCCAGCAAAGAGCACCCATGTAACTGAAGAAAATGAGTAGCACCCTTAACTTTAACAGGCAACCTGTGTGCTTAGACATGGGTATGCACATGTTGAAAAAATCAGATCACTAGTTTACTACTATCATTTAAAAGTTTATAAGCATCCTCACAAGGGAAAGAAAAAAAAAAACCAAACAACCCAACCCACTGCATCAGTGAACATATTTGTGGCACTTATTACTTAGAAAAAATGGTAGACTTCAGGACCAAAGAAATTCATGTACCTGTTCATCTTCCTAAATTAAAGCATTTTTGTCATTCTTTTTCCTCCAGAAACAGACATAAGTTCAGTAACTCAACACAGGATTCTCCTTGCAAATGTACGCAATAAGGTATACCAGTTATTTCAACCTTGCTGTACTTGCAGATGCAGACAATTAACTACTACAATAAAAAACAACAGAACACGAGCAAGAATACTCTACCGTGCTGCACACACTGCATAATTTATTGTTTCACTGTTCATTCACCGGAAAGATGTTTTTGAGCATGTTTATTGTTATCTCTTTCTTTTCATCCATTCATTGGTGTATGTACTGATATCAGAGGACTTACAAGAGAGGCTTTAAATATCAGAGGAAATCAGTTCAGTGCCTTTTTCCTCAGGGACACCCTGAAACCAGAGGTGGTGGGAAGCACTGCTTGAGCAATTACTCTCAGGTTGTGCTGCAGCAAAAGACTCAAAGAAATCTGCAACAGAAGGCACGGTTACAGCAGTCTTCTGCTTCACAGACACTTCTCTGACAACAAGATGATCTATGAAATGAATAGAAACCAAATTCAGCTGCATAAGTACTACAGTAAAAATGGTTAGCAAGTGGGAGAATATTCTGTCAAATAATCATTACAGGCTTGCTCTAGCCTTTTGCTCTCCCCAGAGCTCACTCTTTCAGCCACTGTTGGGCAGGGAAGAGAAAAGAAAAAGACTTCTTAAAGACAGCCTGCTGAAAAAGACTTGGACTGTACTCAAACAATTCCCCCCACGACCACCACCCTAATATCTTTAAATTTCACTTTAATTATTTTCATTTTCTTCGTACCAGAAATTATGTCTTTTTCTGTAATAAATACTGTGCAGGAATAAAAATTCTGCCTTTTGCTGCCACCTTCTAAGACATTAGACTCATGCCTTAAATACCATGGCACAAGTTTATTAAAAGAGAGAATGCTAAGTTACCTCAAAGAGTTTGCTACTGCAATTTAACAGGTATCACAGAAAAGCTGAATAAACAAGTTACCCTAGCACAGGGTACACAGGTACTACAAAATACAACATTCACATCTTGTTCATGCATCACAATTGCAAGATCAGAAATTCTAGATACTGGATAAAGGATTTTTGCCTTAAACTATTTAAAAAACACAAATCTCACACATGACTCTTTAGTTCAAGTTTACACATCAACTTGTGTAAAGTTGATGGAAAAAACCCGAACAGGAATGGAATAAAATCAAGCAGCAGCAATGCAGTTTATGCAGGTCTGAGAAACCAGCAGAAAATAATTATTTATAGACTCTAAGATCAGGTCAGATGCAGACTAAAATGCAGCCCAAAGTAAGGTTTTGCAGCCAAGATCTGCACTTCCAAAGCCAGGTTTTATTGGTGAGAGCCACTGACAGAGTCTCACCTACAACTTTATAAATGGCATTTCTGCAGTCCTTTTCAACTTCTGAAGGAAGTCCTACCACACCGTCAAACAACCTTCAGAGCTATCTGTCTGTCCGCCTACATATCCCTTTCACTCTGGTGGTTCTCTTGCATTGGAACAGTGCTTGAGGACCCTAAACGCAGCAGAAATGCTGCCATCACAGTGAGTACAAGGGCTACAGGAAGTAATGATTCAGGATACACAAGACCATTAATTGATTATTTTACATTTAGCTCCAGTAGGCAATCGTAGCTACATGCTGAGCCATGGCACTTTCCAAGCAAACACTTTCTTAACTGAATGCTCCTGTACTTCCAAAACAGCCGTGCCTTTTTTTTAATAGTGTTTTAAAAGAAAAAAAACATCCTGCAGAAAATTGTTTCTTCTTTCACAAACTACTTCCAACTGTGAGAATTTGACAGGAATTACAAACTCACTAGTACAGCTACAGCACACAAACCATCCCATATACATTCTTTCCATTCCAACTTACTGCCTACTCTCCTATTTCCTAATACTTAAATAGATTCGCAAGACAAATATTTTGTGCTATGAAAAAACTTCACCCTTTTTTGTAAGTCTAAGTCCAGTCTGCTCTTTGCAGTTCAGTAGAGGTTCATTTCAGAAGGCCAGGATTTTTTCTAAGTTCTTTTAACTTATAAAAAGTGTTATACTACATTCCTATGATTAAAACCTTAGTAGATCAATATAGACAAAAAGTTTTTTTACCAACCCACACACACACATCCTGCAGGCTATTATTTTGACTTCCATTCTTTAAATTCAGCTTTGATAATTTCGAAAATATCTCCCTAAGAGATTCCACAACTGACCTCTCATGAGAGCTCGTGACAAATTTGCATTTTGAGACTTTGGAATAAACAAAGGATATAAATAGTACATTTCCATCACCTCTACATCTCCAGCATCCTGGCAAGCCCAAGTTAATTGTCACTCAGAACACTTTCACTTGTAATTTATTTTAGTCTGGAAAAAAAAAGAAAACCAAGCAAAGCCAAGAGAAACTCAACTGGTCAAGTTCACAGAAGAAAAACACGTGCATGTCTAAGCAGCCAGCATATCGCTGAGCATGTAGAATATTTCTAAGCTTTAGAAGTTTCAAATAAACTCTTCTAAAACATGTCCTCACCTGATACAGAAAACAACATAATAGAATCATTTAGGTTGGAAAAGACCTTTGACATCACCAAGTCTAGCTGTTAACCCAGGACTCCCGAGTCCATCCTCATGTCCCTAAGCTCCACATACACATGTTTTTTAAACATGTCCAGGGACAGCGATTCCACCACCTCCTTGGGCAGCTTGCTCCAATGCTTCACCACCATTCCAGTGAAATCTTTCCTAATATCCAGTCTAAACCTCCCGTGGTGTAACTTGAGGCCCTTTCCTCTTGTGCTGTCACTTGTTATCTTGGAGAAGAGACTCACCCCCACCCTTCTACAACCTCCATTCAGGTAGCTGTAGAGAGCAATATGGTCCCCACCCTGAGTCACTTCCTCTTCAGGCTGAACAACCCCAGTTCCCTCAGATGCTTCTCAGAAGACTTGTGCTCCAGACCCTTCACCAGCTTCGCTGCCCTTCTCTGGACACGCTCCGGCACCTCAATGTCCCTCCTGCAGTGAGGGGCCCAGAACTGAACACAGGATTCGAGGTGGGGCCTCACCAGTGCCCAGTACAGGAGGACAATCACTTCCCTTGTCCTGCTGGCCACACTGTTTCAGATACCAGCCAGGATGCTGTTGGCCTTCTTGGCCCCCTGGGCACACTGCTGGCTCATGTTCAGCTGGCTGTCCACCCCCACCCCCAGGTCCTTTCCCCCCAGGCAGCTTTCCAGGCACTCTGCCTCAAGCCTGTAGTGCTGTGTGGGGTTATTGTGACCCAAGGGCAGGACCTGACACTTCTTAGTAGAAGACCTCTTAGAAGACTGCCTGGCAAAAAGTATCCTCATGTATTTGGCCTTAGATTTAAAAATCTTACCTAGGCATCTGCTATAACAGTCTCAGGCAGAAAAAAGGACGGATGAAACTCTGGTCTCACCTGCAACACTGTTTCACTTACAAATAGATGTATCAGATGTTTTTCAGGTAAGACCTTAGAGCTGACTATTCACAAGCACAGATAGGCCTTTAAACAGAAAAAAAAAAAGAGAAGTGGCTCTAAAACACGCAGGGCTGGAAAGGAGTAAAATACACAACTTCTTAACCCAAAAAAAAACCCAGAACAGCTATACGTGACTGGGATATGTTCCAGTTTTGTCAAATTTTGTCCAGTTATTTATAAACATTTTAATTTTGAAGCAGCAAGAGCACAGAAAAATTTGAGGAAGAGAGGACATTGTGGAGGGAGGACACAGATGAGGAAAAAACTAACTCCAAATGTTCAGCAAAACCAGTGGCTGTGAAAGGTCTGAAACCAGAAAAAAAACAGTCCTCATGAAGTCATGGGAAATCAACACCCTTTCAGGGCTGGAATAACAACAGAGAAGGGAATTGGGAAAAACGATGGGAGAACCACCAAACAAGGGACAGAAAATTTGACACCAAACTAAAAGGAACAAAAAACACAATAAAGCCTTCCTTTAGCTCTCACATTTCTTAACTGAAATTGTAACAGTCCTGATGCAAATCCCTGTTAGCATCCAAGAAAGTAACCAAGGAAGATGGGACAAGCTGTTATACCAAGAGATATGAGACTGGGAAACATTACTATCAGGAGGGAGATGTACAGAAGGATGAAAAAAGAGAGGGAAATCAAGCAGGGAGAAGAGCAGCACAACACAAGGACCACATAGCATTTTTCTTCATTCTGTAGGTTCACAATAAACACATGTCACTTTTCACAAACCATGAACTTCAAGTCCAGCTTAAGGCTTTCAAACACATCCAGAAGTGGCTGCAAAGAGAAGAATACAACATAGACAAGCAGCTATTTGAAGCACTCATTCAATGAATGGAGCAGATCATTGCTATAATTTAAATCAGAAGGATAATTTAGCACATGTAACATCAATATCTTTGTGCAGTATATGAACTCAAAAATAGAGTGATTAGCATTTTATTTTCCTGATGCACTGAGACAGAAAACTCTTTTGTACTCTTCATCAGTATAATCTACGTCGCCCTAAGTAATGATCTATCAGTGCCACCTTACATCTTTTGCATGTAAATTATATATTGTTAATTAGCATAATCTAAGAATTATTGATGGGAAAAGTCATGTTGCATAAATAATGAACCTGCTACAGAAAGCATAACTTCTACAATTAGAAAAGCAGTTTTTAAGACTAAAACTGTGTTTTGCACTAGAAGGAATTGATTCCTAAACTATAATAATTTTGTTTTAATTTGTTTGCCCTTTAAAGGGGTAACTTCAAGCAAACCTTCACTTCTTGCTGATTCTTAGCAAGGAGTTTTGTTAAAACACCAAAGTTTCTGTAGGTCTTGGTGGGATAAGCGAGCAGAGTAATGTCATCAGAAATTGAAAGAACTGCAAAAAAAAAACACCCAATCCTTACTGAAAATACTGAAGACTACTCCATTTGCATATAATAAGAAAATCCAGGGACACATTTAATATTGAGAACAAACTTCCAATTCTACAGAAAGATTCTACTGAAACAATAACATCTGACAGAAAAGGTCAGAGAGTTAATGAAATAAGGCCTCAAGATGGAAATAATAAATAATACACAGTTTTATACCTTATTATGCAGTTTTGTACAACAAGGTACTTTGTATTGTCATAATCAATCCTGCTACATGAGAAAGCCACAAGCCATCAATCTGGCATCAAAATGACAGATTGTGATTTATTTTGAGAATATTCAGATGTCAGCTACATAAGTGTTCTGGGAAATGTAGTATAAAACATCCCTCAGCTAAAGTATTAATGCTGAGGTGAAAGTAATGAAAGTCATTCTGAAAAGGTAATTGCCATAAAGAGGAAGAGAATTTGTACAATCTTTAATCATGTGGTTACTTTAATACATTTGCATTCTAAAAGGCTTCACACAAAAAACTGGACTGAAACATAAAACTCCTATCCATGAGCATTTCCATAAGTTCACTCTTTCATCTCAACTATTATGACATGAGAATAACAAACAGAATACATCTGCTACTGGCCTCTATCAGTGTACCACTCTTGCAATTATACCCCAAAAGGTATTCATCACTAAGAGAATCTATCTCAATTTAAAGACTTCACTCCCTGACTCTGCTAAAATACTCATTTTAATTGGAGAGAAATATTGGCAATGCAAATAGAAGGTAACAAATACAAACTGTAAGAAAAGATTAATTGTGTTGATGTCATGTACATTGTACTAGACATGGATGATATCACAGATAATTTTTTTCCCCTCCAAGTCAGACTCCTTAGAATCAATTCATTTTACTGGGGCAGTTTTTAATAGCTGAAATATTTGAAAGCTTTAATTAAGCTGATCTACTTATATCAAAGTATTTTTCTATTCTGTAGCATATAAAGCCATCAAATATGGATGGCCAGAAAGTATTCAAAGGTACCCGCTTGACAAAAGCTTTCTTTTTTTGGATGGGTGAGGGAGCAATTGTTTTAGCCATTTTATTGTAAAACACTTTGCAAAAACAAAAAGGAAGCGTTGAAATACATTAAAATGAATTCTGAAAAATAAACTTGTCTTGACATTTCAGGAAACGGTAAATTTTGAAAAGTGGCAACCACTACCACCAACTACTCTTCACAAAGCTACCTATTTTAAAGTTTTACAGTAACTTAGTCTTTTATGTGAGGACACCAGAATATCTTGAAGGCATCAGTATCAGAAGCACTGTAACTCAGGAAGAGTTTGCCTACAACAGAGCCTGGCCACTTGATACAGTGATCAGATTTAAATACTGCAGCTATCAGCACCTTGAAACACCTGCTTTCCATAACCACGCATTACTGCCTTCTTAAGAATTTACTTCAGATCAGCTTCCGTTCACCTCTGGTTTCATCATTCCTCTCCAGGCAATGCTTTCCTCCCATGGGTCCCAGAACAGAGATAGTTCACAGGCAAGGGGCAAAATGAAGTATTACCTGTATCAAATGTGTGAGATAACAGCACGTCCACTATTCTCTTGGAAGTAAACATTACTAAACATGGCTACTTACAGACATCAAGCCTTCCAAAAAGTGGAAATGGTATATATTATTAGTCTAAAATAAGAAGGCTGTTCCTCTTCCCCTCCCTAGTTTTTGCCAGGCGGAGAAAAGGACACTGGGGAAGATACACTATGCATTCACATACTAAAGAAATACAAAGACTGCATAAGAGAATTACATTATTAGATTACCCCCTTTATAGCAGTCATTTTGATGGACAGATGATTGTATTTCCACCAAGTCATCCCCCTATCTCCGATGCAATTTTTTGTTCTCTGAAAATACATCTTTTCCGTGTGGGTCAAAGGCAGTTGGCTTTGTTTATCTTTATTCCCATGTGTCTGACAGTGGGTTCTGAGACAATATTGTTTACAATGTCTCAGGTAGTACAGATAATTAAGAGTTCGCAGAAGTCTGCATTGCTTCTATCTATCCATTTATTCAAATAATACCAAAACCAGTAGGGTGCACGAAAGAGATCCAACTGAGTCTACAAGAAGAATGTCATATTATCTCCCCTAGAAGGAACATCTATTGCTCTGAAAAATTCAAAGCCTTTAAATGCCATCAGCATGCAAGAAAACAGAAAATTACATATCAATGTACACCGCAGACTCAAGTGCACTTTGCAGCTGCTAAAACAAATTACTCTCACACACAGGACAGAAAACTTTTGAAACAAATCATGTCATGCAAACACCCAATTAAAACCTCCGACACTAAGTGTAATATACAGCATGCAACAAGTCCCTAACACTAGAACATTGAATATGCCCTTTTTTTGGAAGCACTGCAGCCAAACAGTTACCATAGTTTTATTATTAGAATAACAACAACAAAGTTTAAGCTGTGCAGCAACCACAGCATTTTCCATAGCACCATAATTATCCTTGGTTTCCATCTTATTAGAAGTTTGCTGTTTACAATTACCTATCTTGTTTCCCCTCTCAGAAAAGTATTTATTCCTTGTTACCTGCTAGAATTCTCTTTCAGCTGTCACTGTGACATTGCAATGTCACTGTGACAGCTGTCAATCTGGCATCGCATACTACTTATAGTGAATCTACTTACTGCAAACAACATCCACAACAGCCATATTACTGGGCTTCAACACAAGCTGAACTACCCTTGTCCATCAGGTATAAGAAATACTGTACAGTTGTGTCACATTACAGTTGTGTCTCATTTAACCTCATCACATAGACTGGCTCTTGGCTACCTTCACATGTGCACATCAATTCCAGCAGCAGTGTAGCCTGTAGATTGTTTATTTTTTTATAATCAAGAGGGGGACTTTCTAATAACTCAGAATGCTTAACAGTTTTTCAGCCTTAGGGCTGCTTTTTTTAAAAAAAAAAAAGATCATATCATTTACCATTTTCTTGTGTGTTATGCAGAAGAATTCAGAAGAATATCCAAGCTAACACTATGCTTTCCAGTTCCAGAAATGTATCCACACAGTCCTATATGAACACATTAACCCTGTGTTGCCATAGCTATACTATTCTTTGAACCTGCATGCAGATGTACAAATCTACACCAAGGAACCACATTGTCAAAGGCTGCACTGCCAAAGGCATAATACCAACTACCAGATCCTCCAAATGCTATAATAAAAATAATACTTCGGGTTACTCCCTAAAAACTTTGCTTTTTGAGGTTTTTAGGTGAAGCGAACATTTTCTGAATCTATCCAACTTCATGATGTGCGGAAAACTGAGCAGCTCTAAGGGAGCACTAGACAAAAACGTTGTTATCATAGCAAAGACAAATACATAAGTCCTTTGCCAGAGCATGGACAGTAAACAGCTTTAAAATTTATACAAGCTGTTGATTCTTGGTTCATTGATCAAAGGTCTGCTGGCATAAGACACATTTCAAAGCAATCTCTTGTTTTAACCACACAAATTAACTAAGAGGAAGTGAAATATAACCCATTTTGTACGCAAGCCTTAGCAGCAAAGTCCAATGCTGACCCCACTTGCACATTTCACGCTGAAACCACACTGACTCTTCCACCCAAAGTGACTTTATATATATACTACAGAAATGAATGCAGCAGGCTATAGAAACACTGAGATTGATCCAGGCACAATGAAAACAAGAGGCCTGCAACAGAATTCACCAAGGAGACAGGAACTGCTAGATGGCAGCTAGACTGCTACTGGAAAAACATTATCCAAGACAAAATGTGCAGAAGCCCAAAGGTCAACAATGAGTATGAACTAGAACTGCACACTCAGTAACTACTTCTTAAATGAGTGACTCTAGGGCAGTGATAAAGAAGCACATATAATCAAATGAACCCTGACTTACAAACTAAAGATTGCTAATCAGTATAACCACATAGGGAGAGCAGTTACTTCGAAAGGATAATTGCATGACTACCCCCCCGATCTACCGCTGCAGTTTCAAGACACATTGGCTGGAAGAGGGAAAAGGGAAAGAACATGAACTTCACTTTGCTCAGATAACCCAAAAGAACTGGCCCAGCAGTTCAGCAACTTTTAGAGTTCTTTTCAGCACCTATTTCCAATCATCAACCTTCACTTCTCAGAAAGAAGTTGGGGATTTTGAGAGAGACCTTATAAAAGTATCTTTCTCGCAGTAACCTGATTAGGAACCACTACAAGAAGTGTTTTACCATTACATTACATGACTGCAGGTGCTTCGACACAAGAACAATGCTTCTGTAATGCTGGAAAGACAAAATTTCAGATGAGCACAGGAATACACATTCTCATAAAGGCAATGAGGGAAATGTGAATACAAAAAGCAAATTATACATTAAGAGAACTTTAGACTTTTGAAATGTATGCTCACATGTTTAAAACTATGCTTATCACATAAATCCTGCTGAGATCAAACCCTTTCCCGCAGATCTGCTTCTACCAATATTCTCACTGAAAAAAATCTGGGACTATGGGAGAAACAGGTGGTGATTTTATTCCCAAAGCACCAAACTAGATGTACACATAGATACTCAAAGTGAGAGTTTATAGTAGAAAGTACTTTTCAAGTCACTGGTTAAAATTTGACCAAAGAAATTCAACATAGCCTTCTTTCATCATCAGATAAGATATGCTCCCTTACAGTTATTTCTAAGTAGCAGGATAAGATCAGCCACATAACTAACTGAAAAGGGTAACAGATACAAACTGCTTGCATGTCAAAACCTATTTCTTCCCACAGTTAACTGAAGATTGCAGTGAAACTGCAGGCTTATGCTACTGCAAGATGTAATTCTTGTATGATGATGATGCTTAACTTGCTACATCGTCTGTAATATCTCTAGAGGCAGCAAAGCTGAAAGGACATGACTGCTGAGCTACTTGTGTATGTCCAGAGGTGACATTCCTAGGGTGAAGTTGCTGATAAACCTTAGGTGCCATCCACGCTACACCATTCTTGATCTACTTAGAATACCTCTGCCTAAAGGAAGCACTTTCTACAGCCTCAAATTCACTTTAAATGCAAACTAGGAAAAGCATTGCCTGTAATATCAACAGGAGTTTTTTTAAAACCTAATGAACAAGATTAACCAATTTCAGTGCAAATTACAAAATTCCTTTCAGTTGAAACTAACTCATTAAACACCCTTACATGCTAACATCCTCAAGGTTAAACAATTAGTATGTGATTTCTTCTACTGAATCAGTAAGCCGCCACAGAATTTAAGCTGAATGTTTTCACAAAAGGACCCTCTCTTTTCCCTCACTCCCTGTTTTACACCGTGAAAATTCTACTAGCAGAGACAAATCTCACATGCCTGTGTGACTTTTCTCATTGCCTATCACAAAGTTATGGGAGTTTAATGCAAAAATAAGCATTAGTGAAAGTGGCAGGGAAAAGTGCTGGTTTATGATTTATGTCCTTTACAGAATAGATGGCTAGAAAGTTCAGCAAGTCCCTGTTGCCAGACTGCAGCTACCATACCAAGCATAAATTCATGCTCCGGTTCACATTTTCCTTACAAATGCCTGAAACCTGTTCTATAACCTGTCCAATTCTGCCAGCAGTTATCAGATGCTAGCAGTGTGACATATTCTGTATAAACTTTGCTGTTTTACAAAGTTATATTATACTGAAATCTTCTGTCTCTTGGTTGCTTTACACCACTTGACAGCTACTGTTGTTTTCATCAAGGGCATAAGGAATTGCCTCACACTTTTGTAAGATACTCTGTTCCATACCTGCGAGAAGAGATCAAGATTTATTGTTGTCACCACATGAGCACACCATCAGCAGATAAATGAACAAAGGACATTCCCCTGATCCCCTCTGGATATCACTTGGATTAAGATAAGACAGAGATAGTTATCTGTTGTAAAGTAGTGTGAGAAGAAACAGGTAACACACAAAAGCAACAGGACAAAAAATAAGAAAAAGAGGTAGAGGTCTGAAGCCTAAAGTACAGAACCTTTTTCAACCTTCAGCTGCAACCCTTGCATGTGCCATCATATACAGTGACCTTTTCTTGCAGTCTCCTGCTGCAGTTTCCAAGGACAAACGGCAAAGATTACTATTTGTTGGCTACAGTTTTATCAGCCTTACGTTGCATTTCCTGAGCCCTCAACAGTGGTCCACAGCACAGGAGACTGGTATCATCAGTAACAATTAAATCACAGGTCTAGTCCAAAACTCAGTAAATTGCTGCTCAGTAAATTGCTCATGGGTACATTTTGCATTCTGAGAAACATCTTGCAAATAAAAGAAATTCACCTCTCCATAAGGACTACAACAAACCAATGGGTTCCATGGGCCATCCACATCGACTTTCTGCTTCCACCCAAACTCTGCTTCTCTTTTGGGACTTGTCTCATGAGAGGCTCTTTGACAAGCTCTTTGTTCTGCCTTGTTGCAAGAAATTTCATGGACTCAAGGGCCTTAGATTTATCTCACCTGCCTCTATGCAACTTGGCAAGTTACATAGGGTTGAAATCCTGTTACTACAGTCTTAGGTTACCTTCATGGGAAAGGCAGACATACATTGGGGAAACCAAGAGAGGGGAGCATTCATTTTTCTTTAATACAGCAGAATTCTGTGCTGCTTTCCAGTTCAAGTCTTAACCTGCTACATGGCAAACAGCGGTAGTGACCAGTGCCTGTAAGTTATCAGTTGTTGCCGCCTCTATACCCCTTAGTAGTAAAGAAGTTCTTTGCTTCCTCATATGAACGTCTTTACAAGAAATACATAGAGCAGCAGAGGAAAGGAGACAGCAGGTAAGCATATGCAACACAGAATCATTCAATGAGAACAGGTAACAAAGACAGTCAGACTACCAACTATTTTGGTGCTTTGAGAAGCAGAGCCCTAATAGTAGGAAAAAAATGAATGCAAACAGGTGATCTTGCACAGATATCAGCTGCAGCCGTTGTGAAAATCCAAGTGAACTGTCATAAGCCATTCTCTATGAACAAGACTGTGCACAAGTTAGTGTGTGTTACTTCAGATATATCACTTTGGAGTGAGAAAAAGAAATGAGATTGCTCCACACAGAAGCTGCCTGGAATACCAAATGCACAGCAAGGTTAGTAAAAGGTGGTGAGTGCTTCTATAGGGCTAGGAAAAAAAAAAATCAGTAAATGGAGTAAAATGAGAAAGTGCCCTGTCTGAAATTTGCAAACAAGCAAGAGCACAGAAGTGCACAAGACAGAAATCACAGGAAGAGAGCTTGAGGGAGACAAGCACGCAAGGGAGAAAAGCCCGCGAGAGTGCTCAAGATACAAGTTGCATATGCCGAGAGACAGACACAAACACGACCAACCAAGAGAGCAAATGCACTCAAGAGGCAGCACAAGAGAGCATGCAGGTGCACAGGGGAGACCAGGAGAGCGCACACAGGGGATACAGAGGGAGTGAGAGACAGAGAGAACACAAGAATGAGAGTGCCAGAGAGAACTGGGAGGAGGGATTAAAGGAAGATGGGGAGATTGAAGAGAGACGGAAACATCCAGTGTCTTAAAATCATCTCTGGGTCTTGAAATACAACTTTCCAAAACCTCAGTCCTTGAAAAATGATTTAAATTGCTGACTTAGAGAAGGCAACAAATTATTCACAGCTAGAAAGTGTATTATGATTATTTGGAGTAAGTAAGTTTTCACACACAGACATGCATGTACTCTCTACCTATGTAAGTATGTCTACACTATGAGAACATAATTTCATGAGAGCTTGGGAAAAATTATTAATGAAGGACTAAAAGGGTAAATCAACTTGCATTATTCTTATCTCTGAAAGGGAAGAAATTATTTTTTCAGAGAAGAATCTCAGAGAAACAAGCAGCTACTACAATAGTCAAATGGTGTGCATTATTTTCAGTTGGATCAGGCAGTCATATGTTTGGGGCAGTCTGCTAATGTCCCAGAATTAGTTTGTACATAAATTCTGGCAAAATTAAAAAAAAAAAAAAAAATGCAACAATCAAGACTGGTTTTGTGCTAAGACCCAAGTATTAGTTGGAAAAAGGTCATTTGCTTAAATCAGACTTTTAATATGCAAAGCAAAACTGTCAACACAAATCAGAAAACTTAATCTTCTTCCTCTTACTGAATGTAATTCTGCCCAGTTTCACTGCTAAATAATGTATTTCAGCTCTCAGAGAGATATGACTTTATAAAGGACATATAGACTGGAAATCCTTACTGAATTACTAGGAATAAACAAAGAACTGAGCTAAAGCACTGACTAAAACTCCAATTTTAACAAATCCTGGAATAAATGTCCCATGGAACACAAATATGGATGTGCAGTCTGACTTGCAGATGGGCCTCTCTCTGGACTTCAGCATTTGCAGAATCTTTCTCTTTGCACTGAAACATTACTATACACAATTTCCACAAAATCACTGCAGGTGCAGAATGAGGGAACAAGGCACTGCAGAAGCATCTCAAAGTGTTCAGTGACAGCACATTAAAATTCCACATGTAAGTGTATTTCACAACTTAAATGGAAGGCCCCTAGTACAGTAAAGATCATGCTGTACTTGCAGTCATTGTGGGGAGCTGCAAGGAAAAAAAGCCTCTCTCAAACGCAATAAACTTTGTGGCACTGAGTTTTTTCCAGTTTTGTTTGCTGGCTATTGAGAATGAGGTAACGTATGAAGGCACTCACGAGTAATGGATAAATTTCTCAATTCTTGTTTTTGAGAAAGAACCTGCTGTTGTAGGCTGGTTTTTAATGGAACAGAGCTGCATGAAGCAACCCAAAGCTTTTCATATACAGTTCAACAACAGACAGGTTAACTAGCACTTCAATTCTGAAGAGTATCCTAAAGCAACCAACATGTAGAGGTTTTCGGCTGCATAAACCTGGAATCCAGTATTTAAGCTTTGATCCTTCCAGAATACTGAGGAAACTGGGCATGAATACTTGTGCTCCACAAATTCCTACATAGATACAAAACCTAGTGAAAATTGAAAGCCAAAATAACTGCCTTCTGCTCATGCTCTGTACATATGAAAGTCTGTTTACATAAATTTATTTGTCAGAAACTATGACTTTGTCACTCCCCCCCCACCCCCACCCCCCCGAGTCCCACAACCTTGTGAGATTTGTTACACTATTCCAAACTCAAGCTTCACTTCCAGCAGTCTCAGACTGCTCGCATGCCTAATTTCCAATTAGCTGAACCAATCATTTCATATCAGATGAATCTGCAAAGTGTTGCAAATCTTTAATTGGGCTCGGGACTTTAAAAATATGTATATAATTGATTTCTTCAGGATACCATGGAGGGAGAAGTGAAGCAGAAAATGGATTGTTAACACTAGAATATCACCTGCTTAAGACACAACAGGAGGTAGGATTCAAACATAACTGGTGGTCCCAGAGCAAAACACAGATCATGTTCAGTAACTTGATGGCTTGTCCATGCAAGTACATTTGTGACAGGATTTTTAAGAATGTATATAAGCTGTAAAACTGAAATGCTGAGATTAAAAAAAGAAGCAGGATGTCAGTCATTTCTACTACTTCCTAAAAACAGTGTATTTCGAATTCAGCATTTACCGTAAGTCCTACAATATGTAAAAGCAGATGCAAAACTTGAAATCAAGAACAGCTAATTGTATTATGCCATTACTTATTCATTAAATGTCTTTTCAGACAGTTACAATAGAGTAACATTAACATTACAAAGTTCTGTCTTTCCTCATGCACAAATATTTCAGTCTTACATATCTACTCTACAACAGAATTAAAACTGAAATTTTAAGATACTTAAATGTGTGTAAAAATTAGAACAAAACATGGTGAACATTTAGCATAATTACTATGATGGGGGCTTTTTTCCTTCAAAAACATCCTTTTACTTACCATATCATACAGGTAGCAAATTTGGAATAGAATTATTTAGTTTCAGAGTACCTTACCTCTCTCAAGGTTTTTGTTAAATGTTTTCCCTACATATACACAGACACCTCTCTGCACATTCTAACAGAAAAAAAAAGGGAAGTTATAAATCAAAGTTATAAAACAAACGAGATAATAATGAACAAAGAACTGCTAATAATCACAAATAAGAATACTGTCTTTATTCATTATTTTCAGATTTTTCCAAACATTGAGTTTTCAGTATATTTCAAAATATGTATTTTTCTTTATCTTTACTCATTTCCAGATTTTTCTGAACATCAAGAGGTTTATTTCAGCATATTTGTAAAAATGTGGGGTTTATCTTCGGCGCAGAAGTATTGATGATACTGAACTCTGATAAGCTAAAGCATTTGCCTTAGCTTGAGGGGTTTAGTGGTGGTGTTTTTGTGTTTAATAGTTAAATACTTTCCCATCCCTGCAGAATAAACTGATCTACGGTTTTTCAGTGAATAAACAGGACATTACCTAGCTATTACACATTTTTCCCTACCTTGCATTTTTTGGATAAGATTTCATCAAGACAGCTGATTTTAACTTTGTGCACGTCTGATTCAGGAGATTAAAAAAAAATGTAACGTGCATTACAAGTTGCCTGTATGCAGAACAAAAGTAATTCTACCTACTAATACATGATCAGTATCTGACTTGTAAGTACATTTCCCTTCAAAAGGTTAATTTCCCTTCAAAAGGAGATAAACAGCTTAAACCTAGAAAGAATAACTCCCATTTTACTCTTCTTCAGTGTGTTTAAAAGCCTTACAGTATTCAACTTTATTATACTTCTACAACTGTAATAGCATTAATACAAAGTAGTATTACTCCTTTTTCCACAAATACTTCAGAAGAGGCACAGCATGAGAAAGGCTCCTAAACGGTTTAAAATTTGAACTAAGAACAGAATAAGCAATGCTTTGACATTCAGTACACTAAATCTTTCCTCACCACACAAAACTCACTAGTTACCCTTGCTGCCACTGCTTCCCATTCTGATTTATAGTGGAAGGATGAGACAGGAAACAGTGACAGGATTTAACTTTTTATATTAATGTCCTTCCAAGCCACTACAAACAGAAATTGAAACCCATCAACTACTTATTTTAATTTCTCAAAACACTGTTTTATCTGTACAGTTTCTAATGCACTTACATTTACACTGAGATTCGGTTATCACACCTTAGCAAGTAAGTGCATGTAGTAGTATGCCAGATAGGCAGAAGAACAAATGCTTTTACCTAAACTTCCTTCCAACTGTTTGAATGTGTTGGAACACCTCGTAAATACAAGTTTTTGTTTTATTTAAACAAAAAAAAGGTTATTTTGTTTAAATAAAAACAAACATTTTTTGTTGCTAGACAGTCACTCACTAAGATATACAACTTGATCACTTGTCTAGATTCTTAATCTGAAACAGTATTAATCCATTTCAGCTCACTGTATCCTTATTACTATACATATATCGTTCTCAAGTACTCAATCACAAGCATCAGTTAGACATATAGCTGGGGGGGTGGGGAAGCCATCCTATTCTCAAGAAGCAAGTATATGACAATGAGAACAGTTTCAATGAAATAAAGACCATACCTAAATATCTAATGGATGAATGCAAATCAAAACATGACCGCTAAATAGGGAGAGAGGCACCAGGCAGGGGAAAAATAAAATAAAATTTTGATGAGGCTATCCATCACACAACTGCATTCTGTATTCAGTCACGTGTCAAAAGCACAATGGAACAGAAGTGCTTTAGGAAAGCAGAACTGGTTCTTTAATAGCAATTACAAGAAAATGGGAAGAAAAGCCAAAACAACTAAAAGGCCAGTTTGAAAAAAAACAACCAACTGTGATTACTAGCTTATACCACAAAGACTTCAGAAATGCATAGCTGCTATTAGTTTCCCACTGAAGTAAGCCAACCGCAGTAAAGAGGAATGATTCCAGAGTAGCAGTGTTAAAGACAATTGTTCAGATTATAAACACAGAAGCTTGTATCAATGGAAGATTACATTAAGTGCCCAACAATATTAATGAGTTGTTCATTGAAGACATTTTCCATTTACAAGTACCTCTTTCAAAAAAAAAAAAAAATCAGTAACAGACTAGGGAAGCATTCAGGAACACAGCAAACATCTGTTAAAATGATGACAAACGACAAGATTAAATTTAGATGTAGTTCCATTAAAAAGATGATTCCTCTGCTGTTGCAATAATCTTATAAAAACCCTTTCATTAAATCACTTTCATGCTGATTCCTTTTTAATGCAATTTAAACTCATTAAGTTAAATGAGCACTCTTATTTGCAATAAGATAAACATAAATAGTGTTTTTATGCTTGCCTACCAGGTTAATCACCCTTTCAAAAATATTGGAGTTCTATCTGTTACAGAGTACTTACACATTTAGAAGTTAAGAGTTGGTTACTCTCTTTACTTGGATAAGTCGGTCCCTGAAGCACACACAAATAAAAGTACAATGTTTAACTTCTGTATTTTTTTCCACTTATAAATGCTAATACTCTCTCTCAGATACATTTTCCTACTGCTTGGATAAATGATGCAATTACAACAAAGACATTGTCCTGTCTTCAGTATGGAACACTAACAAAATCATTAAAAGCAGCTGTAAGAAATCCTAAGGCACTAAAAGAAAAATGTGATGTAAGGCTTAGTGTCACAACTAGCTGTGTATTTTGGTTGTCAGATTTCAGCTGGTGCCTCCATTTTTCCTGTTTGTTTTCACAATTGTCTTCTATAGAGCAAGAATTTTTTATCACAGATTGGGACATGCAACTCATCCTACCACCTTTTGCACCAGGTACATGAAAAGGGATTAGCTGAAGATTCTATCAAAGCACATAGTTTTTTGGAACAAATGACATTTTCTTTCATGAAAAGGGCCAGTGCAGGTACCTATTATCAGCCTTTTTCTTTGTGGAGTTTCAGTGTATATCCTCACTTATACAAAGAAAAGAAGATGGGAGTTGAAGAAATGGAAGTTCCGAGTGAAGCCACATAGAACTTTCCAGGATTGATCACAGAAGTGGTAACTACTGAATTTGCTTCTGCTGTGCAAGTTAAAAGCAACTGTAAACTGAAATTAAAGCAGTGTACACATGGCATAATACTACAGCAGGTTTAGGCCTATCTAAAGAGGTAAAAATTAATCCTTAGTCTTTTTATCTTCAGAAAGGACAAGACTATGGTCCTGTTACTTCAGCAAAGATGTGCGAGAACAGCTCTACAACAGTTATGACCCTTCTGAAGATCTCGGAACCACTGTGTGTTTGGGTCTGCTGCATTTACACATTCCTGTTTCATGAACAGCAGAAATAAGTTAGCAACAACGTGAGGAAACTGTATCACTTCTTAGGTTGACAGTGCTGCTAAAGACTTACCTTCTCCCTCATTGAGTTAGTAAACTTCCAGGCTACTAGATTGGTGTACTGGGGGTAGGGACAGCATGTTCTCTTGTTTCATTTCTAATGGCGACACCAGAACTTTCTATAAAACATTCAATTGTATAAAACAGTCAAATGCTTTAGAAATTGAAATTTCTTTTTAAAGAAAAGGAAGTACAACCAACCAACATTGGAAATGCAGCAAAAATTCAGCTAGAATGAGCAGGGACAGAACTTCTACAATTTTATGGCTGCTGAGTGCCCACTGACTGGCAGCTTCAAAGCAGATCAAAGAACATACTTGCACATCTCAAAGGATCAAGGCAGCCAGAATAATTCTACATCTTCATTTACAGGCTTAGCAGTGAGGGCAACTAAGAGAACTTTGGGACTGAGCCACCACTTACGTCTAACTTCAAGCAAAAGATAATCTTGCCTGGCCGCTTTTCTGTGCGGCAAAAATTTCAGCGCTTGTTGTTCTGGCACTCATCACACCCAGTCCACTTGATAAAACATTTATATTACTTCAAGGGATCCCAGTCACCATCAGCAGTGAATATAAAAGGAGACAAAATGCAGCCGATCATGCTTGTTACAGTGGCTAACCACCAAACCCAGAAATGTTTCCATTCCTTCATTAGGTAAGGTTATACAAGTTAAACTAGAACTGAATCAGCCTTGACTTTATTATCTTTGAAAGTTACATTAAGAAACAACCCTATCGCTATAGCACAGATCTCCTACCGTATTTACTATACCACAAGTGCTTACACATAAACATTGCTTGCATTAATCAATTAATGTACTTAAAGAACAGAGAGCAGTTATTTTTAAGGAAATCACTATCATAATAAAGTCACAGAAGTCAACAATATAGTTGTGCTTTTTTCTTAAGAGTAATGTGAAACTACACAAATTTGCTGTAGTTTGTAACATGCTATGTGATGACACCGGTGTCCCAATATCATGTCATTTTATTATATTTTTTTATAGAGAGAGTAGAAGATTTGGTCCTAAAGTTACTTCAAGGAACCTGGAAGACCAGAGACATACACTCAATTTTTATATGAACACTTATTGTTAGATATACAGTCTCAGATATGTATTGTTTCCGAAACAACAGAACTACACCAGCTCAGCTGTGCTGGTAATTGGGACACTTATTCATAGGTCTATCAGACAGAAGGTTAGAACATGGGAAAACAGAACAAACAGGAGTTTAAACAAATTTCATAATAGAAATTATGATATTTTCCAGCAAATGCCTTAATTACCATATTGTTCAGGTCTGCAACTTCCCCATCTACCTTTTAAATCCTCTACTAGCATATATTTAAGTGAAGTATTTATGCATTTAACAAAACCTGTCAAAACCTTTTATTTACCAATAACATTAACAAATTGGAAGGAAACGGCACACATGCTGTTTTAATACTAGGCATAAAAGTCAATGTTCTCAAAAACAACGTAGCTTGCATAAGGTAAGATGTCTTCACAGTATGGCTCCCACAAGAGGCTATTTGTTAACCACAGTAAAGTAGTATCTATAAAGAAAGAGATTCCTAAAAATAATTTTAATATAACAGTACCAGAAACAGACTAACCATGTGATGTTCAACAGAAGAAAAAACTCTCATTTATGTCAAAACATCTCTTCAATCTCTCCAATGCCAAATAAAGAAAAATTATACAATTGCACTAGTTACTGAAAAACTTGCAGAAACAGTCTTGCCCATTGGCATCAAATTTAAGCACAAAAAGTTTAGTGTGGGGTTTAGGTGTTGGTTGGTGGGGTTTTTTTAGAGCAAGGAAATCAGCGACCCAAGTCAGTCAGTAATTTGTTCCATACCAGTTATTTACCTTTTTGGTGCTTATATAAAGTACCAAATTGACTATAAAATACTCCTTGGTTTCTTCCAACCACACCAATTCAACACAGACTTTACCCTCTGAATCTGTATAGTCTATGGTATAGATATGACCCATGTAATCAAAAAGGCTGGATGCCTTGGAAGACAGTTCCATGCAGACTGGGGCACTGAAACACCAGAAGGGCCTTCCAATTTCATCCAAGAGAGTAACATCCATCACACAGCAGTCCTACAAACACAAGCAGAACAGATTCCTTCTGTATGCTATGGCACAGTAAGTAGATCTGTCCCTAATTTTAGGAGAAATATGAAGGGTTCAGAGAGCCATTTTTGGTATGAAGGTTAAAAACTCAAAATTCAATTGGTAGTGCTCCACTGACTACTACAAAGCAACAAATACTTACAACAAATACAGCTGGTTTCCTACAGACATCAAACACTGTTCTACAGAACATAGCACTACCAATCTAAATCAGGCATTGTTTCTTCAGTTTAAGCCTTTTACAGCTGTGTTTCTCTATTATTCCTGACCTTACCGTTCAAATTATGATAGTCCTTTCAATATGAGAGAAAGTTAAGTTTAAACTCCAGTGCTAAACCTGTATGAAAGCAGCAATGTTTGCGAAGATATTCAAAAAGACCACCCTCAAGGCAGTGTGCACACACAACAGTTACCCTTACATGCCAGCTGTGAATGAAAGTTGTACAGCACTTTTTGAATGGCTGCAAGCTTCAGTTTCCAAAAAGGTAATATTAATAGATCTTTCTACCTTCCAAATAATTCTTCCTTTTAAAAATTCCTGAAAAGATTTCTTTAGAACACTACACAATTACATCATTTTATAATGCTAAAGTTAGGATGCCAATTCTTGGGCACTTGCAAACTGGTGGTTTCATACAAGCCTTAAAAGCATATGGGCTGTTTGTTGTCATTAATATCAGCTGTTACCTATGCTCATGAGTTCTGAATCACTAAATGAATCATATTATCTTAATTATGCTGTATATGTGCATTACTTCCAGGAGTACACTATGCTCCAAAAGCATAAACAAACCAACATCACATATTTCATGCCAAAAAAATAATTTGAAATGCTTTATTTCACTGCACTACATAGTTGTACTTCTGTTGTTTTAACATTTCTTTCACTATTACTGTACTTCTGCCAAACAATGCAGAACAGATGGCACAAACATGAGGTAATGTGATACATAGAGTTTTCCTAAGTTTGTTACTGTAGTCTGTGATGAAAACACAAAATTCAAACCAAATCTGATTATCATTTAGTAACATATGAGCTATAAATTTACTTGAAACAAGAAAGAATTGCTATTCTCTGGTTTGACGTTTTGCATATCAAAGCCGAATTATGAAAAGTAAAGCAGGGTGGCCTAGAGTGTTGGGGTGCAGTTCCCATGTACTTCTAACTATCTGTACTTCAGCAATTAATTTTTTTTTAAAAAATACCCAGAAGTGCCAAAAAAAAGTTTTGGGTTGTTTTGGGTTTTTTTTTTCCTTAGAGTATTGGACAAAATTCAAATAAAATCAAGGCAGTGGCATGTTCTACTGCTGTGGCTGATTTTATTTGGCCTTCACTTGCTTTAAGAGTTTGAGAGATTTATGTTAAAAGCCAAATTGAATTCTACCCAGAGCTATGTGTTGACATGTGCAATCTCTCACCACAAAACAAGGGTTTAAAAAAAAAAAAAATAATTGACATTATTTATTTTTTCCTAGAAACAAATATTCACTATAACTTATGCTGTAAGCACATAGGACAGAGCTAAACTAAAGACTACAGCCATAGCTCTCTTCCCTCTGACAGTTAATTTCCCCGATTTTTTATTTGTTACTCATGATTATTTTCATGGAAGAAAAATCCTGCCAAGCAGCCATAAATCATACAGAATCATGGATTGGTTTGGACTGGAAGGGACCTTTAAAGATCATCTAGTCCATCCCTACCTTCCACTAGATTAGGTTGCTCACAGCTTCATCCAACCTGACCTTGAACATTTCCAGTGGTGGGGCATCCACAGCTTCTCTGGGCAACATGTTCCAGTGCCTCACCGCCCTCATGGTAAAAAACCAAAATTCTTCCTCATGTCCAATTTAAATGTACCCTCTTTCAGTTTGAAACTGTTGTGCCTTGTCTTGTCACTACAGGCCTTGGTAAAAAGTATCCCTCAGTCTTTCTTATAAACCCCCTTTATATATGGAAAGGCTGCAATAAGGTCTCCCTGGAGTCTTAATTTTCTGATAGCTGCCTAACTCAACAGCAAGATTTCCTACCTCCTATTGTATGCTTTTCACACAAATGAAGCATATTCTGTAATGATGTGCTAAGATCCCACTAACTTTAAGCATGCAAACAGTTCTAACAAAATTAATGGGATACACAATATAAGTCTAAAACTTTTCAGAAGCCTCAAAAAAGCAACTATTAGTCATTATGGTTCTCAATGGAACATTCATGGCAATTAATAAAAGACACCAAACAACTGCCTCAAAAACATTTTCTTGTTAGCTCTTATTCCTTATTACCCAACATATAATACTTTTATTAAAAGACATAGGGGAAGGATTTGTTGTTCTTTTGAAAACAAACACCCAACTCAAAAAAGCTTAGTACAAAAAAAAGAAAAGGCAATGAGCAAACTTGTCACTATGCAAACAAGGTATTTGAAGAAAAAAAATTGCTGTGAATGGAAACTATAATCCAAGCTCAAGCGTAGTTGATGTTTCCAAAAGAAACTAGTAGATTACTAAGTTTTAAGATATATTTTATATTTCTCATTGCATAGGAAAGCTGACTGACAGTGTAAACTATACAACAAGTACATGAATGTCTATGAGCAAAACAGTACGTTACCACTCTGTATTCCACTCCACACTTATGCAGGATTAGCAGAAAAAACTAGTTTCATTATTTATTTTTTCCAAAGTAAGTGCCAAAATTGAAATCAAGTGTTGAACCAGATCATTTTTCAGTAGTGCTTAAGTTACATTTATCAGAATTTTTGGTACCTCTGAAATATTCATGTAGCTGATGTACATTTAAAAATATGTGCCTTCACCCTATTGCAAAATCTACAGAACCACTCTCAAACTTTAAAATAATTATTTTAGGAGTTTTATATAAGAGAACAAGTGAGAATTCCTCTAAAACACAGTTAATCCAGCTGACCCATGTACATGACTCAAGCTAGGTGCTGATTGCATGAATGCAGACTGTAATTACTGCCTGTACCCATTGGCATTTTAATATTCTCCAAGAGTTTCTAACTTTCATTGCACACATATGCTACAACAAAACTGCACAGTATTTCCCCAGGAGTTCAAGACTTACTGTCTGTAGAAAATACAAAATCAAAAACCCCCACAAACAGCACATCTGCACCAAATTTTTTGCCCAGCATTTCCAAACACTGCTGGTTTGTCACAGCATCTTTGCTAAGTAGAAAGCACTAGAGTCATCACACATGCATAATAGCTCTATCATGCAATTTAGACTCTAAGACAGAAAGGACACAACTTTTTTTTCTCATAATTCACATCATATTTGCAACAAAAACATTTAAATTAGTATATTTAGGATGCATAAATATAATCCTATTTTGAGATAAGCATTTCTGGAAACAATATTTTGACTGACCTTTACATTGCCTTTAAATACATCTGTTTCCCAGGATAAGCCAAGTGTCCCAATAAGAGGCAAGTGCTTCGTATTATCCTTGAAACTTACGACTGTGAGCCTCAAATATCCATTTGCAACATCACCTGAAGATATTAATAATATATAACATTACTACAAATGAAACTAAGCCCAAGTACACTGTAAAGATGCTCCCTGCTTCTCTCCATGTCTTTAGTTTCCTTCCACTCTCCAATAAGGAACCTTGACAAAAGCTAGGTATCAAGCACATTATAGAAAATTTAAGTTGTAGTGCAGGACTTTGATTCTGTGATCCACAGTAGAAGCAGCAGCTAAAAAAAATTTGGTATATTTGAGTATAAAAATCTGAATTGCACCTAAAAGACTTAAGCAAGGATGCAGGAGTAAATTTCACATTCAATATTTCTGTTTCATGCCACCAGTGCCTCCATCACTGCCCATCCCCCAGAAGTCAAGCTCAGCACATAACACATGAAATAAATTATGAGATACCCACACACACCCCCACATTGAGGTAACTCAATCTTACACAACAGGGTACAGGGATAACTGTCAGTCCTCCCTGAAAAGGATATCGCAGCATTTAAACTGACAAGCATTATTCCTTGATTTGAATCAAGTTTTTACGTTATGGATTTGTTAATTTTATAAATAGTTTACCAAAGCTCACTTTCATTTTTTTGACAGAATTATTAAGGTGGGGGGTGGGGGGGTGGGGGTGGGGTGTTTTGGTTTGGGGTTTTGGGGGGGGGGGGTTGGTGTGTGTGGGAGGTTTGGGGTTTTTTGTTTGGTTGGGGGTGGGGGGTATTTATTATTACACACAACCCTATTTCTTTGGTATGTCTTCCTCTCCCCTCAGAAAAGATCAACATTTTTTAATTGTTCCTTTTAGTTGTTCCTTTTTCCCTTACTATCAGAAGGCTAAAGTTAACCAGGGAGTCCAAAAGTCTAATTGTTATAATATCCCCCAATTATAAACAGGATCTCTGACTACACACACAAAAAAAAAGAAGTGCACCACATTGTGACACAAGCAGATTTCTTACTAGGACTTCCCTTAAACAAATACCCTTGAACAAGGGATACTCTCTTAAAAAAGAAAAAAATCCCAAACAGAAGCACTAGAGACCTCAAAGAAAAGAAGAAAAAAAACCAAAACAAAAACGGCAAACAAACAAAAACACCCAGAACAGAATTAAGTATCTAGCACTTTCAAGAGACAGACCGGAAGGGAGACAAAGAATTCCCCGGAAAATACTGTCTGAATCCAGTAGCAGGGCCTGGATGGTAAGCTGGTAACTGAAGGGGCTTGTAAAGGTTTAAGATGCAAATGGCAAAAGTGAAAGAAGAGAAGTGTTTTGCCTGTGGTTCTTCAATCAATCCCAAGTAGCAGCATGAGACTGCAGACAGAAAAAGCAGCATGAGAAAGGCTAGCTTTAGGTTAAAAAGCTAAAGCTTGTGTGAAGGAGCAGCAAAAGCCTTTGCCTGGTGGCTGCTGAAAGCAGACAGCTGGAGGCAAAGTGACAGAAAGAGAGCCCACAGTCTACCAGAGAAGCCAGAAACCTCCAAATTGGTACCATGGGGCCAAGCAACTCTCAAGAGATGCCTGGCCATAAATCAATGCTGGAAAGACATCACTCACAAGCAGGGAGTGAAAGAATGCTTACTGTGTGGAGGAAGCAGCCCAACACATGACAGAGGACAGAAGCAGCAGGTTTTTCAGTACAGACACAATCTGGAACAGAAGTGCGAATACAGTGAAACCAACACAACTATGCCCAGGAAATACTTTATATGGTTGAAAGAAAATGCATCACTCCAGACAGTGACACCCACTGTCCTTCCAGTGAAGTCCCAGCGAACTCAGAGGAAAATGTAAGCAGAATTCAATTTCAGGATCCAGCTCAAACTGCAAAAAAAGGCTATTAAGTTGATACCTACCCGAACAGTTCAGTTACAAACCTCAGTAAATCTAAGCCAATTACAAGATTTCATTCAAAACAGAAGTATTTCAGATAAACAGTCAAGCTTTACTGAGTGAACACTGAAAGCCTGCATTTAAAGTTGAGCTTTTATACAAGAGACTTTAAACAACATCAAGTCAACAAGCATTTTTTCCAAAGGACCACTCAGTTACCTGCAATTCAGATTTGAATGGAAGGAGTTATTCCTTTCACTCATTCAAAAGAAATGGAATAATAACAGACTGAAAAAAGCATATTGGTAATAAATTACTGAAGCCCAGGACACCACTGGTATTGCATGGCATTAATAACATGAACTGGTGCACTACCAGATGGGTCACCTGGCTAAGGTATAAGTTATAAATCCCCTATGGCAGTTATTTCTTAACTTTAAGCCAGAATGGAAATAGGTGACACAGATCAGTAATCTCAAAGTTTATTATTCATGGGTTAGTTAATCCAGTCTTTATAATTTTTTTTTTAATATAAAAGCTCTGTTGCAGTACTCATATCCAGAAGAAAGAAGTATGCCTAGAAATTAGCAAGAAGCACAAAGTGCTAAATACTGAAATCTCATCTTCCTCATCCCAGTCACATGACAAAAGAAAATTAAAGGGCAGAGCACGCTATGTTAAACATACCAAGGGAACCACAGAGGGAGCAAACTGGACAGGGCTTTCTACAGTCTCATCTAGAATTTTTTCATTATTCCCTTATAGTATCTAGTCCAGAGTTTATGCACAACACGTATAGCAGCAAAGCAGCCTTTTAATCAGTATAGGTTACAGGGAACAAGTATTTCCAAATAAAGGGAGTACCAACATAGAGAACATATATCATTTAGACACATCTCAGAGGAAACAAACAAATAGCTTAATAGTTCAAAGGCACTTGTTTTAGCTAAAAGCCAAGCAAGTCTGCCTTGCTAACCAAGCCTTTGTTGCAAGTTGTAATTTGATTGTTATTTTGACAGGGAAGACTGTGCTTAACACTAATTCTGGTGGCAACAACTACCCTTAACATGCCAAAACAGTCATTTAAACTCACAAATTCATCATCAAGGTCAAGCAAAACCATGTCAAATACATGATGCCATGGTTTACAAACAAATCTTGAAAAAGTTCTAAACACACAAAAATGACCCTTAATATTTTGCCAGGCCAACACATCAGCAAGGAGTAACGCTGAAAAGTCAAAGCTTAGACCACCACATGGCTACAAAGCTATGCTTTAAAAAATTGATAACCTAGGTAAACATATTTCAAGAATGTTTATTAAAAAGCTAGATGTACTATTCATGGCTTCTATGAGTCATATGAAAAGCCTGTCACAACTTCCTGAAAACAAGAAAAGTTTTCTAATACTTTCAAATTTAATTTGAAAGTATTTAGTGTATTCACCCTACAGTATCTGTCAACAAGACCATATTACCAATTCTGTTTAAATGGAAGGAAGTATAAAATAAAATGCTAAAAAGCAACCAAAACAGAGTGGCAAAACAGTTAGATACTGCAGTGCAAGTATTATTAACAGGAAAAAAAAAAAAAAAGATCTGAAGCCATATATACTCCATCCACTTGGTTCAATGAACTGCAATGTAACGTCTGTAATTTAATGTTAAGAATTTTGCAGAAAGAATTAAAAATAAAGCAGCAAAATGAAAGACAACATTAATAAACACTAATAAAAGGAGACAACAATAAAAATAAATGTGAACAAATAATTTGGTTATTCTGCAGATTAACAAATGGGCATTGTTAACCTAGCAGTGTCTACAGCTTCCTAATGGAAACAAATATATAAAACCCCAGGATAACAGCAGACAACTGATCTGTGTCTCAGGTCGTGAAAAGCGTCATTGTCACGTCACATTCACAATTTAAAATAAATCTGGATCAGTAGAGAATTTTAACAAATAGCAAGAGTTCTTAACTATGCCTGATGCTTCAGAGCCCTCCCAGAAAAATGGGACAAACAGTATCATTAGAACAGAGCCTAAAACCAAAGTGCAAACCATTAAATACAACCAGCTTGGATAAACCTACACTTTTGGCCACATTCAGAAACATCATGTTTAGCAGCAAAAGCAGAGTGAACAACAAATTACCGCAAAGATATGTGACAGCAGACAGCCATAAGCTGTCTCACTACATCATTTTTGAACACCAATTATAGAAGAAATCAAGCATTTTCAGGAAGGAATTATTGTTCAAGTACATGGAAGAGACTAGATGACAAATGAGCTTATTGCCTGCACAACCATGGCTTCAGCTGGCTGATGTCCTGTGAGAGCAGAATCTAGCTGCTGTCATACTGCTAAAGGACATAAAACCAAAACATTTCAGAAAACACTCGTGACCATAAAACAGATTCTCTAACTAGCAAAGGGAGACGGCATCATGACTGTAGCTCCTGGACATTTGCTACAATTTGCATAAACATCAGCTTAATCTTTAACAGAAGTAGCTTCTAAGTGGCAAAAAGGGGTATCAACAAAGAAAGTGTGCCACATACTGCTTTCTCTTGTACAGCTGTATTGCTAGGAGCATACAATTACCATTTTAGAACACAAAGCAGGACATCCAACTGAAAAAAAAATTTTTTTCAAAAAAAACCCACCCAAAACCAAAACCCCAACCCTCTGGCCAATTTGCAGCGGGAAAAAAAAAAAAAGAGGCTATAAAGAGGACTTCTGTATTAAACAAATACCTCAGGAGAGTTTCTACACGGATAGAATTTCACTGAAGTTTTACCCTATTACTCTATTTAAAACTTGGAGCTTTTTGGGAATCTGGAAACATGCATGTTCCAAATTCAGAGGACTAAAACACTCTACACTGTGCACAAGGCTACAGTCCAAACGACAGTTCCTGAAGTCATCAAAGACAAATTTAAAAAAAAAAAAAAAAAATTGTCCTAGGGGAATTTGTTCTAACACTGTAAAAGCACTGAAGCCTGATAACAGTGCCCTCTACTGTCTTCAAAAACAGTATTTTCTGAAATCAACAGAAAGCTCATCAGTACTGTTACCAGAAAAATTCTGCAGTGTTTGATTTTAATTGTTTAATTTGAAGTTTAATGTTTTAAATCTGTCTCTGCTGACAGAAAGACAGCTGTGTAGCTGTAGGCCAGGTTGTGTGAAGTTAAGTCAAGAGAGATTGCCCATATATTTTGCAAAACTCTACTACAATTATGAAATTGGGCTGTACATGAACAGCAAGGACAGTCAATCATGTCTCATTAAAAGAAATGCTAAGAACTGAAAAAAAGTAGCAGTTAAAAACAGTCACCAAAATTTTTTATTACACAATGAAAGAATGTCAGAATAGGCAACCTTAAGTTAGCCTAAATATAAGCTATAAATCTTAAACTTCACAGTATCTTTTACAAGTATATTTAAATAATTAATATGCCAATGCACCTAAAGTATATTTGAGAAGAATTTTACTGGAAAAGGTCTCCAAACTTTATGAGGACAAAATCACTCTCTCTTATAGTATACAAGTGGAATGAGTATCAACCTGCACCAAAAACTGTGCCACTGCATTACTAACTCAGCACTGAGCTGAACAAAAATATCCTGACAATCTGCAGAATTTACCATCTCAGGCCTGACACTGTGTCAATGTAACAGCAGATAGACTTTCATATAGAGCAAGCTTATGACACCGTACAACACACCATGCTGATATTAAAAAAACCACACAACGAACAAAAAGATAGCTTACTCTTAAAAATCCATTTCAATTTCTCTCCTTAAAACAGAGATATTGGATATAATAGAGAAAACATAATAGCAGGGATCATTTTAAAAACAGACGTTACTGTTCTGTCAATTCTACCTCTTCTGCAGAAGAGGCTCCTGAATTTTTCACACAGGTAGGTGCAGCTCCCACCATGGATATCTAGATGCATATTGTAGCCATGCAGTCCATATTCTGGATCCACATCATCCAATACAGGTTCACTAGGTGGAGGGTCATATTGACTTAAAAAAAAACCAACAACAGAATTAAGCAAGTGGGAATTACTTAATAGAAAGAGATATGCTAAATAGCCTTACACTGAGACTATCATCTTAGGAGAGGTTGTAAGAAGGGGAAAAAAATTATTAGAAGATACAACTTCTCTTCTTTACTAATGTTTTTGAAAATCAAACATCTCTAGTTCATCATATTTCTTTTCAGCTGTCTAATACCTCTAATCAGCTAGCCAGCCTAGCCAAACGCAGAGAATATGGCAGTCAACTTTAAAAGGTACATCTGTTAAACTCAAAAATATGGACTTGTTTACACATACACGCATATACATACAAAAAAATAAATCTAAAAGCCAACTAGCTATGGACTTATCTGGAATAACAGTTAATGAATAATTGTGTCTGTGTTTAACCTAGAAGATAAACTACCGCACACAAATGAGCATAAGAGCCCAAACACCTGAGGCAACTGAGCAGCTTCTACATAGCATCCTATTTGGTAGCAAGAGAGACAGTGTTAAGCTTCACCTTCTGTGTGAAAAGAGCTATACTGAGTTATAGAAGGCACATAAGACTAGCAGTAGATACAACAGTATCTGAGCAGAAAGCTGAGGAGGTAAGCTGGAGGGAAAATAAATCCCCAGAATCATCCTCTAAAGCTAAAAAACTCTCTTTTAAAACAATTTACAGTGTATAAACAGATATTATATTATACACCGCAATATACACAGATACTTCACAGGAAATTCACCTAGTTTTTCAATAGGACTGAAAGATAAATGCAGGCACCTTAACAGTTGACTAGAATTTTTCTCTCCCCTCTTACACAGCTGAAGATTAGTTTCCTACTGCCTCAAATGTCTCCCTCTTTTCTAGGTCTTTCAGATAGGAAGAAGGAATTAAAAAGTACTTGTGAAAAGGAAGAACATATGGGCACTATACTTTGAACTTGCTCAATACATCAAGCACTAGTACACTTGTGACTAAATTGTCTCCTTAATATCATAACAATGGCAACATTTTAGTATGAAAATACTTCTACAACTTTGTATAAAGTTACTATTGTTTGTATTAAACAAAAATAATTACTGCCTAAATATAAACTTCTAACCAGAAGCCAATTTTAACTGTAAAACTCACAGACTTTATTCAAAAGGTTACCTTTATTAACCACAAAGGAGAAACCAACACTTACACAGTAGCAGAACCCAAAGTGCTTCTCTCAAGAAGTTGATGATAATGAAGACTCACCAGAACAAAAGCAATTTCATTTTTGTCCTGAAAATTTAATTAAAGTAGATGTGTTTTCATCTAGAATATTTTTTCCCCACAAGGTCTTCCTGAGCGTTAAAATTCATAGACAAATGCTGCTGCTTATTACTCTGGCAGTTACCGTAATAATGTTAATAATGGTTTACTTTAACACTTAAGACTCCTATAACTGCCACTGTCTTTTCACAAGAGTACAGAATGTTTGTAAAAGATCACGGCATCTCTATATTATGGGGAAAGGGAAAGGAAAATAGCTATGCCAGGGCAAAAGTTATCCGCCGCAATCCATGCTTCTCTAGCTTCTACCTACCACTTTAAAATGGACATCTACAAAGGGTCAGCTTACTCCCAGCAACTAAACACCTAAACAGCAAGCTTATGCTCATATTTAAGGAACTACCAGGAAAGAGGACTAACATCAGTGAGGAATACAGAGCTATTCAAAAGAAACACTCAATTTCAAAGTAAAACGCCAGATGTCTTCACCAGATCACGTACTGATAAGCCACTCTTTCTATAGGCCTATATAGCTCAAAGAAAATTTCAGAGCTCAGTGTGAGAATTAGACAGAGGTAACGGTATCTATTTACTTCAAGAAGACAAACTGCTAGGATTTGAGCTCCTCACCCCCCCAAGAAAAATGCATTTAAGTCCTACATTTGCAAACATGTAAGTCAACAGCAACATTACTCACTGCCAGCAGTTTATTACTGTCCTTAAAAGCGGGCAACTATTGTTTTCATCTCTCTGGGTTACCAAACAAAGTTGTAACCTCTACTTGATTTTTTATATTTTTCTTTTAGCTACGCCTGTACTTTTGTAGTGCAAAATTACAGCTATAAAAAATACAATGACAAAAATTTACGAAACACATACAGTCTTTCTCTATTCAAATACCAGAAGGCCCACATAATCTGTCCTTGGTTGTCAAAACTACTAGCATCAACAATTTCTGTTACACAGCTGAGCTATGTGTGAAAAAACAAGATGTGTAGCATCTGCAATATTACACCCATCTACAGATAACTGCCTAACATTACTCTGCCCACAGAGATGATAAGAACAGCTGTTCAGAAAAAATTAAGCAGGAAAAATACAGTAGACTGAGGCACACTATGCTTCAAAACTCTGTGAAATGTAGTTACAATTGAACCATTTCCAGGTGCTGAAAGAGTTTTCCTTCCAAGCATGGTAAGGGGTAATGTGCTAGCAAGACCAGATACACCAACACTGGAACACCAATCTACTGAACTTCTGAAGATAAAAATGAAATGGCTACTCACTTATTGGAGCTTTTCATAGACTGAGACAACCCATAATAGGCTCATGTAGGTCAGCCAGTCTCAAGATTTCTAGAAAATGGACCCTTTTAAGTAAAGGGTGAAACATATATCCCTTCTGTCGTTTAAACAATTCTGGTGATTGTGCACATTGAGGTAGC
The DNA here is from genome assembly GCF_023634085.1 of Falco cherrug. Taxonomy (NCBI): domain Eukaryota; kingdom Metazoa; phylum Chordata; class Aves; order Falconiformes; family Falconidae; genus Falco; species Falco cherrug. The sequence goes on from NC_073699.1 coordinate 68,808,607, forward strand.
CAAAGTTTCCAGCTGAAAATGAGACGCAGCTTAGAGCAACTGTTCCCAGAGTCCCTGAGGGAAGTCCCTTGCCAGTGCCAAACAATGTAGGTCTATGTCATTAACATAGCTGGGGGAGGAAGAAAGGGCTGCCACCTCTGAATTCAGCCCAAAAGCAGAACATCTGAAGTAGACTTCTGCTCTAAAGGAATCTAGATCCTTGTACTTCAATACACACTGCGACCTTGGTGTCTGTCTGAAGTTGCATATGGTTAGGTGCTCTGGAAGCCTATTTCCAGTGTTCCACACTGCTCTTGAAAGACATTCATCACTACACACAGCATACAGAAGCTAGCCACTTCACTTAGACACTTAATACCAAGAACTGAATATCCCTGAAAGCGCCCCATTTACAGCATTCCTACAGCTGCAGCAGGATATGACTATCTAGTGATGTAAATTAAAGGAAACTACTAGCAAAGTTGCCTTGTGGGAATTCATCACTTCCAGCAATGGCGACCGGGCAAGGCATGAGTTGGGGGAAGAAGCACACCTCTCCTCAAACTGTTCTATTTAAAACGTCTTTAGGATATCAAACTTTGGCATGTGAAGACTGTAAAATAAATACAGCAGAACAAACAAAAAAGATCAGTACGGTATCTGTCACATAACTGTTCTTTTAAGTGGATTTTTTGAAAATTACAGACACTCCTGCCACAGCTCTTTAGAATATAATCATTCATCAACTAGCTGTCCCCACCTGGATTTTTCTGTTGTTAAGGTGAACAAGTTCTTTCAAAATCCAAAGACTAAATTAAGATGAAAAAAAAATCCCCAAAGCCCCAAACACTCCAAAAACTCCAAACTACAAGGCAAAAGAATCTGATTCTTCAAGTCATACTAAAGTACTGAAAGAAAATGTTATCTTACCTTCCAGACTCCTACTAGGAGTCCTGGATTCAGGCTGAAGAGCTGGACAAGTTTATCAGCACCAATTGCTACACTACTTTCAGTCAGGTTAGCAAGATGGTACTCAGCAACGAAGGAACGTCGACGAGGTCTTTGAAAAGAACATACGAAATACAGCAACAAGACTATGTCTCCTTATTTTTGTGAAAGTTCAGCCTAATTTCATCTTTAACTCTTTAGTCTGACCAACAACACATGATGAAAACTGCTTTGAAAGCATTCAGCACAGCACACACAGTCATAAACTTTACTTCCAAATACGGCATACTAGCAGGATCTCAACACCTAGCAAGAAAAGAAACAAAAGCCACCATAGAGTGGCTTGATATACCACTTAAAAGAAAAAATGAAATGCTTGCCCAATATTTCCAAATAGCCATAGAATTACTTTATCATTTGCTTTTAATACTATGTTGGTACTAGATTGAATCACTGAACATTTTTCAGTATGAAGCAAGCTATTAAGTAGGTAAATTCTTCCTCCACAGAAGCAAAATTCCAAGGAAAGGATCAAACTGTACATATAATAAATTAAAACCAGAAAGCTTCCTCTAACAGAAGCTTTCAGAAAATTATTTCTAGATTTTGCCTGTAATTAAAACAATTTAGCTACATAATACCCTTTAACAAAAAGTGCATAGTTCACAGGTATTCTTACTGGCTAACGATGCATAAAGAAGAGCAGAAAGCAGCGTCTGCGTTACCTTTTCAGAATGGAGAAATAATGCTTTCTAAAACCCTTTGCAGACTTTAAGCTCTTACTGTATTCAAAACTGTTCCTAGATACCCCAAAAGTATCACAGTAGTATCACCTACCATTATACACATCATATACAAGACAGCAACTGATGCATTACCTTGAACTGTAAGATTTGGGGCAGGGATGGGACATCAACCCTTTCCATCTTTAAGTAAATCAAGCTGGTATAAACAAAGGGACTTTCCCAAAGTCCCTCCACTAGCTCCTTATAGTCTTAACATTCTGGTATTAGTGAAATCATTACATTCATGTGTATTCACAAGCTCTAACAACTAACAGTTTGTGAAACAAATACACTAACTGCCTGCAAGTTTTCTTTTACTATTTTCTATATATGAATCATCATCTTGGTAAAACAACTACATTTCCCACGTAATTTAACTGCAAGATTTGTTCAGCTGACTTTACACAAAAGGCTTCTCTTGATTTCGGTTTTGGTTTGTTGGGGTTTTTTTAGGCAAATAATTCGCTTCTGCTTGAGGAACCACCATTTTGTAAGTGAAAAACAATTCTCTCTTTTCAGAGCTCTGCTGCAAGGGGTTTTGTGTAAGAAGCATGTAGGTGATACTGCATATACTAAAATGACTCATAGGACACAGGCATATGGAAAATCCCTTGACAGCAACAAAATACATACACACCTCAAACACACACTTCTAAATTAAACATCCTTTATCAGAATATAATGCCAGAAAAATATTGTATGTACTTAATTTACAGAACAACAGCTATCACACATTGTGCTGTGGACTAGTTTTTTTTTTTATATGCACATACTTATATTGTACACACAGTCACAAGTTCCCTAAATTCACATACACACCTATCAGACAGGAAAAAATAAACATTAGTAACATAGATTATTCAATTGCAGCCATCTAAACATTAACTGTTCCAATCTAAATGTCTCACATTAAATTGTGCTAGATTTACATGTTTGTTTTGTTTATTTGTATCTATGCCTCAGATTCAACTTTCCAAAGCAGGACCTATCAGTCTGTGTCTTGCATGCTAGAAGTGACATTAACTTATGAATTAACATCATAGCTTGCTGGATTATAACTATTTCTTGCTAAAAAATTCTACCAATGAAGAGAAGGACATATACTTCGGAAGAAACGCTACAGAGAGGCTTTCTAAGAAAGGAGAAACTTGTTAAGTCAAACCAAGGTTAGATAGCTCCTACAGCCACATAATCAACCAGTTGCACCAAAAAAACCTCAAAAATCCTCTGTAAAAAAAACTCACCCATTCTTCCTGGGAGCTCTGCTTTGGTCAGGAAGCAATGGCATAAGTCCGAATAGTTTTAGGGTTGACAGGATGTCTAAGCATGGCCAATTTGTACCATACCAAAGTATAGCAACAGATGTGTCTTTAAATGATAGGTCTGCCTTCTCCATTACATGTTCCTTTCCATTTTTGTCCTTTAGAACAATTATCCAACTCAAGCCAGAAGCTCTGTTATTTAGAAATTGAGAGGGGAGAGAAATGTTTAAAAAAAATTCTCCAAGTGACAAAACTTATATGCTTCCAACAGAATTTTTAAATTTCTACTAACTGCTATTTATGTTTCTCAGGCTAGGTCATTATAAACTATCATTGTTTCTTCTCATTATGATACACATTTCCATATCCCTCCCAGCATTTCCAAAGCTGTTCATACTCTGTACATTGTTCTCAAGTAAACATAATCTGTGACAAGGTATTTCTTACTTTATAGCTTCTTTGGCTTTACATGGAACACCTGTATAAGAATCTACAGGTTTAACAAGTTGCATTACTCTAGTTTTGACAGCAGCTATTTGTTTGAAGATGTATTCTTTCTTCCAGTACCCAGGTTTTCTATCATGTAGAACAGTACAGCCCAATGAAACAGTTTCTGTCTGTTCAGACTTCATTTCCCGAATTGTCCTTTTTGGTTGAAAACAACTTGAATAGATTTTCAGCCAGATTCCACTGAAAATAAATTTAAAGAGGAAAATTGTATAAATTGCAAGAATAGTTACTTAACTATATGCATGTTAATATTAATTATATTAAATATAAATATTTATTATAAATAAATATTAATTATATGCATGTCTCAGCTACCTGAGCATGTTAGCAGAAAAATAAAAAGTCCTAGATTATCTGCAAACTGGGCTCGATCTAAATCTAAGTTTATAGAAGACCAGAAATTATAGCCACCTAGGTACTAGTCCAAAAAATGCTGAGGTGCAGTTGTACACTTTCCCTATTTTGACCTTCCAACAAGTCATATGAGGTCAGTTTCCCTGGTGCAAACATGAAGGCTCAGGAACCAACAGATGCTAGATGCCAGCATTTCTCATGGGCTTACTAGGTTATCTCAAAGAATATGGAATCTCTGAACACATTTCTTGTTCTGGATTATACATACCAAATGAGATCCACTTAATGACTTCCTGCTTTACTACAGGAGGGGGAAAAAGTTATTCAGTCAGTTTTTACAATAGGTTGATAAGCATCTCAATTACATATACACAAAATGTTCGACTAGTGCTCCAAAAAGTAAGATATTGGGAACTTCCCACCGTTTTACACCTCTCAACAGCAGCCTAGAGTATGCACTTTTCAAAAAGCCCTCCTTCCCCATATGGTACTACTTCCTTCACAGACACTCACTGAAGCAGATTAAAACACAACAAAACAAAACAGTAGATATCTGAGAGAAAGCTATCGTGAGGAAACAAAGAAAAGGTAAGTCTTGCTTGTCTTCCTGAAAATACAGGATCCAGGTTGAAGCTCTGAGACAGCACAGCCATACTCAGTGACTTAAGTGAAAACTGCTTAAGGCTAAGCAGTGAGTTTTGAAAATTCCACCCCAAAGCAATGATGCATTCTCCTCACACTAAATCAGCTAGTGGAAAGTTCTTTAATACCTCTTACTCAACAGAGGCAAACTGGACTCCAAGTTTCTCACACAGATGCAGCTCAAAGCAGGGTGGAGGACAATTACCTATGTTTAGTGGTAGTACCACTGCCATATCAATCTCTTCTGCACTCTCTTTTGAAGAGCTTGAAGAAGACATGTCTTTTTGAAGACATCAAAGAAACACACAACAGGAATGATGGGTTCAACCCTTTCCTGTTAGGAAAAATATGAGGTCACCTTTCTGCCTCCCACACTCCAGTACCTCTAGGACAGTTCACGGAATACTGAGTACAAGAGGTTACAAGAATTCAAACAACAATCTGTAAATAAAGGTTTCCGGTATGTTTACCAATTTTAAAGTGCTAACCACATAGTCTACGTAACTGCGCTGAAGAAAATTAATAGCAACAGAAACAAATTCTCAAGAGAAATTCTCTACCATTTATCAACAAGATTACCTTTACCAGTCCTCACTCATCTCCAGGCAAACTTACGCTAACATGCTTTGTAATGCATTTTTCTCCCCCTTAAAGCATTAAAGCATTCAAGGACTGAATCCATCCCACACTGCCTCCTAGCCATGAAAAATACTCTTACTTCATCAGCTGCTGAGAATAAATCCCCACATATTGAGAGCCAAGCTCTTTGTTATGATAGAAACATACTCAGGAATTCTGCAAAAACCTTCCAGCCTGCTGCTCTGCAGATATATGTACAATCTCCCACTGATATTTTCTGAGTCAAAGCTGTTTAAAAACACACAGACCCATATGCCTCTATGACTAGTAAAGGGGGATTCATAGTCAACATGAGCTTCTGACTTTCCTTTCACCAAAATTGAGGGGGGGGGGGGGGGGGGGGGAACATGAAGAACAATCCCACAAGTAAAACAAAGACTTACGACACTTCAATTTTGAGACCAGAAAAGACAACCCAGTTATCAGATAGTATAGAACATTTCTGATGGAGGGAAGAATTTCTCATTTAACTCCAAAGCAGCTAAGAATTGCAGGATGATAAAAGCAGAGATGTCCTTGATACACCATCTTTAGGGGAAACTGAGTTGCGCATCATCCAACTGGTCCTATTCAGCCTAAAAAGTCCAGTAAGATGTCCTCCTATAACCCTCTCCTGTTAACTAGAAATCCCTTCCCAAGACAGACATCCTTTCTTTCAAGGGCAGGTACTCAGTCTCTGGCTGCAAGACGCTGAAAAGACAGGGGTTAGTAGTAGGCATTTCCTGCGTGTTGAAGGTACAGTCTCAGGCAATGCAAGCTGAATGAAGACAGACTTGCCACCAATACCCACCACCCTTTTCCTCATTCTGTTACATATTGCTTCTTCCTCTCCCAAAACAACATTAGGCAACCAGATGAGAAATCAGTTCCAGAAGCTCAAAAATTCAGTCAGGGCAGGGAGGCAGAGGAGAAAAACTGGGGTGACTTGGAATAACAAATATTTAGGGAGGTATCACTGCCCCTTCACCCTAAACTTTCAAAAAATTCAGGGCAGACAAATCAAAAAGGCATCCAACAGGGAACCATTTGCCCCTTCCATAGAATATGCGCCATTCATGCTTCAAAGCGTTAAGTATAATGTTAATCTCAAGGCCTATTAGATGTTGTTACAAGAAGCCAACCCAAGCTTTTACTGCTAACTCAAATGCCAGAATCACACAAGCACCACTGTCAATCATCACTTCACCACAACAGCAAAAACATCTGGGCCAGGCAAAAAGATCTTCCCCTGTGTTCTGGCTTCTCATTTCCTCCTATACAGGCATTTTCTGCTGGTGATCAAATACTCACGCTTTCAGACAGACCACCTATGCGAGCTTCCCCTACTGCATGACAGGAAGGCTGGAATAATACCACACACTGGGGCAAGGAGGGTGCAGAAAGGTGGGTCAGAAAAATTTCCCTGCCTTCAACAGTTACGTTGAAGACATCAGTGCCAAGGAATTGCTAAAGTGCAGACATTCTGTGAAGAGTCCAAAAACAAAGCACTGCATTAGACAGCACAGATATATCACAATGAAAGGCTGATGGCCCTGTTGCATCAAGGATAGCATCCTGTAAATCCAGAACAACAGAAATATCCCCAAAAAGACACTCTGCCTAACAAAGATCAGATTTGCCAGAGATACGCAGGGACTTCAGTTAAAACGTCTATTAATTCACTGCAAGATTCAGAGTCTCGAAAAGGTCCATGGAAATCCAGCAGGGAGCACTGACCTAGTCCCACTGAACCAGTCAATCTCCTAGATAAGGGAAAGTATCTCTTCTTCAAATCCCATTTGTGCACATACAGTAATCTCTGTTGAGATTAGAAAATGAAAACAGACATTGTTGAGACTGGGACAGACAAACCAGCTTCCCTTGAACAGCCACAATTTTATCCTACATTACTATCCTTAAGTGGAAAACACATATTAAGATATATAATTTGTGTCAACTACACAGTTTTTATTTACATGCACTTGCTAACAGCCTCAAAAAATAAAATTTTCTTTGTGGCCTTCCCTTTAAATTCATCAGTTCTAAAGGTGTCAATGCCAGTGTTAATTGATTCAGTGTACAAGCTCTGTCAAATAAATAAGAAATGGATGAATACCAGATGCAGCTACTTCCTACATAGGAAGACATTTTCTCATTTAAACAACACTAATGCAGTAGAATCCTAGGATAAAAGGGTACACAGACATCCTAGTTATTGCATACCAGCCAAGGTCTCTCCTCTTGATCCTTCCACAAAATTGTCATGATACTGGTAGGAGCAATTTGTGAACTCTGTATAAGCAATCACTTATAAAAAAACACATCAGTATTTATCTTTGCCCCTTTTGTTTCCATTTAGAAGCCACCAAAATCCGACAGAAAGAGCAGCAAATAAAACCCATTATTAAACCCCTTGACTAAATCAAGCGCTCTGCAAAAACCTGATGAAAGAGCTAAGCAAGCAGGACTTCAAAATTATGAAAGCTATGACAATTCTACAAAGCTATCAGCTACACACCACTAAGGATTGCCCAAACCAAAAAAGCTTGTGCAGGTGCATGTGAATACAAACTAATATATGCAAATTTTACAACAAAATAAATGCTAATAGCAACATTTCAAAACACACTATTGAGTTTTCACCTTGTAACCCCCATTAAACTTAACAGGGCTTGCACAGTTAGAATTCCATACAACACATCGCACTGTGAGCTATGCAGTACGCTTCCAACACAGTAACTGCCAGTAGGTGCATGCATCACTGCTCTGGCATCAGTGAAACTAAATTAGAAAGACTCATAACTCAGGTACACTGAACTGCTGCATGATTAAGACTAGTGCCCGTGCTTTCCTCTTCCTTACTTGTCATTGGCTAGATGATAGAAGTGCTTATTCACACAACCAACAGACAACAGGGACACAGCATCCAAATAGGAAAATATCTTCGTCAGCATTTCTGATGGCATGCTGGAAAACAAGAGAAAGAAATACTGTTAGACTTGCCTGAAAACTCCAGAAATGACAATGGCAAAGAATTTTTATTCCAAACCAGAGCAAAACAAAACTTTTCTCAGCTTGTAAATATGCAGTTTGGTTTCTGATTTGTGTCTCCATTAGAAGACATTAATTAAAGCAATTCACACCAAGCTATTCAAGTAGCACAGCACAATTACATGAAAAGTTACAGATTTGCATTTTCATTAAACTTTGTTAACTTTAACCCAGTTTGACATGAAACTACCTCATTCAACTTCAGTTTCTCACTGCTAGTACCATGACTAACTTTTAGTTCATAACCACCAGCATTCGCCAAAACCATGTATAGTCACTCTCCTGAGTGTAGTGTCAGGTCTCAGGATGCACCAGGACAGAAATGTCCTGGCAAAACATTGAGATCACACCCTACCTCATCAAAATCTTCAAACTATGTGTGTTTAGGGGTGTCATATGGTTTTCATTTACATCAACAGAAAGATGTAGTGAATTTCAAAATAAGGGCTAAGTGGCATCTTGAGAACATTAATGTTTCTGTGCATCTGTAAGGCTGCCTGAAATACAGGTGCTAGCCTAAGTACAACAAGCACAACATAACCTGGAGATAGGCCACCGTGATTTTTGTATTAACAGCCAGAAACCTCATACCCTTCCAGTAGGATCTGGTAAGTGCACAGAAATTAAAAAACATGCTTTTTATACACTAACATGTTGGAGCATGAGAGTATGGTAACATCAAAATCACCACTGAAAATATAAGGTGCTGTGAAAGTCAATACCTCAACTGTGCCTCTTGTCCATTTACTACTGTGTCATTTACAACACTTGCTGATTTACAATACTTTATTCCAGAAGCATATAGCTTTCAAGCTATATTGTTACAATGCCAGCACTCCCAGGTTTGTATTAAAACGCAGAAATTTAGTTGCACTAACATAGAAGCAACCATGCAAAAACTTGTATGGTTATTATGTAAAATAACTGAAACACGGTAAGCCCGAAGCAGTTAGTACATTTATTCCAGCAAGAATTTGGAAATTATCCCTTTATAATCTGCATATTAGCTAAAATTATATGCTTGATTCAGAATTCTCAACAGACCATATTCATTTTCCTTGAATGAAGCTGAAAGGACTTGTTTTTTCTTTTTTCTCTTGTCTTTCACAATAAACTAACAGTATTAGGTATTGAACTGGCCATCCAATGGAGAACAGAGAAACGATTACACAGGAAGCCACAAAATGTTGAAAACAAAGAAAATAAGTTAATCTTTCATGTAACATATTCTTAGATTTTTTTGTAGAAGCATTAACTAATTTTCAACAAGAAAACAACTCATGATTATATCAAAAGTACCCTTTCACTGCCAAATGGAAACATTTACCTCACAGCAAATATGCAGCAGCCACTTTATTCCAACCCCCTCATTCCACTCCACCATCCTAAGCCTCTCTATACAAAGCAACAAGCATGAAGAGAAACATCCAAAGCTTAATTCCAAACTGACTTTTATTGAAGTAATAGAATAAAAATTGTTATTCTCAACCCAGCCCATGATTTGCAAAGCAATTGTTGAAGGCTTCATATGACTTGTAAAACCTACATACTTCATATGAACTTAGGAGAGGAGGCAAGGGAGAACCATGCCAGAAAACATTAGGTCAACACAGAGTCACCAAGTAGGCCAGGAAAGCAAATTTTTCAACTCAGAACATCTGAAATTGAAACCTCCAAGGTACGAACACAGTAATTGTAAGCAGCCAAAAGATGGCTTATAGTCTTCAAGGGGTCTTCCACTCTTATTCCTAAACTAAAGACATACTCACCTCTCAATACACGTATTAGGTCTTGGTTTTATGGAAGGTGTCAAATACAGACTTTTAATTCCAGCATTTACTGTTCCAGAACATTTCCCAGGCCTGGCAGAAAAGCTCCTTGACCTATTTCTAAAAATAAAAAGCTGTTAGGAATCATATCATCACAAAATGAATAAATATGCATATTCGGCACACCGAGACACCATGTCTCAACTGAGCCAAGATTCAAGGAACACATCATATGGTAACTTACTATTATCAGTTCAAAAATTTGAACAATTGTCTCCAAGTTAAAATACCTGACATCAGGAAGTTATCAGATTTAAACTCACAGGTGTCTCTCCTAGAATTAATCTCTTGCAGTAGTCAGAAGGGAATAGTGTTGCATCACCACATCAGCTTGAATCCAACAGAGATCTATTAACCTTAGACAGCTGCACCACGGCAGCCACCATAATCAAGCTCCAGATCGGCCCCTGCAGTAAGTCAAACTCACTGACTAATCTCCTGTTTTGTAGCATCACTCCAGAGACATTTTTGATCCATCCGACTTTGCTAAGCTATTAAAAGATATCAAATAAAACAATACCTTGAAACTTCCTCAAAACTGACAAGGCTCAAAAAGAATTCCCTTAACTACACAACAGCATCATATTTGAAACAAATGTATAGTCTCATTTCAGATTTTCCCCTGCTAAATTTACTCATAAATCCACAAGTGTTAGTTCAACAGGCAAGATGGGCATCAATGTTTTTATTGCTCATTAACACATAACAATTTGGACCAAAATTACTTTTACTAAAGAAAGCAACTTTGCATATTTCTAACACAAAATCTTGCAATCCAACTGGCCACATTTTCCAAGTTTTCTGATAGTAAGAACTTTGTAAGATGTAATTACAAATACTATCATTAAACCACATAGAAATATTCACATGGAGTTTCAGTCTTAATCAAATCCTTATACTTCACATCCACTGATACCACCAAACAGGCAGAGCTCCCCATATACTCTATTAGTGAGAGTTTGTATTGCCAGCTGACTTTCCAACACCTGGCCAATCCAGCTCTGGGTTTCTAATCAACCAACCAACCCTGCTGAGGGAAAAAAAATAATAATATGATATTTAAGTACACGGGTACCATGCACATTTAACACACACTGCTCTTGATTTAACATTGATTTATACTCAAAAATAAAAATCAGAAGAAAATAACAACTCTGCCATACATTATCAACTGTGCTATGTAAAAAAAAAAAAAAAAAAATCCCTAAAGTTTTACTGGGAATTGTTATAAACGTAACACAAAAAGACATGCACGTTTCAGCTTGGGTACCAGTCACTGAAAGACTAATAAAATTAACAATCACAAAAAAAGTAACTGTATATCAAATACGTCCTGGAGGTCAAGCAAATGTTTTACTCTTATTAAGAAGCATACTTAGATGATTAGATGAGGCTGTAACAAACTGCATTTTCTAGAAGCTATTAAAGGGATTTAGAGGCACAAATCATATTCAACAGCAGCAGAACTACCACTTCTGTATCTTTCTGGGCACCACGTCCCAGGCTATTCTGTTCTGTACCTATGCTGAAAGCACAAAAAATACCTAGTTTGGCCATACCCTATGGTGTCATGACTACACAGATTCCAGGTACAGGAATAATTCAGATCAGGAACTGGATCCTGGAGTTTTAAAACACACTTCACCTGGTCCAAGCATAACCTGCATTGCCTGTATTCATTCCTTGCTCTCTTTTTTAACTGCTCCTTGCCCTCTTCATCCCGGGAAGGAATTTCTGAAGTGACACGTTGCCTACACACCCCTTGAAAACTTTGACTTAGTATCTATTGTAACCTATATAAGCTTCAATTCAAAAAAAGTACTAAGTTTTTGCATCTTCCAAAACAGAAATATTCTCAAGGTATAAAGAAACAGCAGCAAACCCATTGCATAAACTATTTTTCAGGTATTGTGTGTACTAAGACTTGAAATTAGTATTAACAATATGCTTTTACACCACCTTGACAAACCTTGCCTGGCTGAGTTAAAAATCAATGATGGCATTTACTCCCCTTTTTAGGCTTCTAGTAACAACTGAGATGCTCTTGCTTAGAAACGCAACCTCAAGTGCTATTTCATTAGCTTTCAACTTGCGGGACTGAGTTTTGTACCAGTATTTTCACCTTCATACCCTGTAGCACTCACAACGTGACTACTGTTTTTTTGCTGGTCAGGGAACAAATCAATTTCAAAGAATATAGAGAAAGTTTTAAGTAGTAACAAAACATGTCTACTCCTCCAAAAGTGAAAGCACAGCTGGGGGATAAACAGAAATGACAGTAACGTTTTGAAGTCTGTTTTTCTTTCCCTCTGCTAACAATTCCAAAATCTTTTTAAAAGGTGGGTATTATCCATGCCATTTACAAGCTAAAAAAACAGGGGGAATGAAACAGCTATGAAACTCAAGGTTGTACAAATGTGTTAGCAGGAAGAAAAAAAAAAAATACTTCCTCAATTTTGTTTCCAAGACTGGTGCTTTACATTTTTGGAAACTGAACCTGTACTCTAGGAGCTAAGCTAATCACACCTTCCACAATGAAATCCTCCCATTCATTACAAAGGCCTAACTACCCTGAACATACATATACATTAGCCACTAAGCTAGCTAGTAATTTGTAGACAGGCTACTGCTTATTACACTAGCTCCTCTAAGCTCAAGCACATACCCAAGTTTAAGCCCCACTACCCAGACAGGAAACAGGGCATTTAACCTTCCCCACAGCAGGAAAGGCCCGCTCCTTGTCACAAGGCCTGTCACCGCTACAGGCAACCCCCCGCCACAGGGCCAGGGCCGAGAGCGCCGGGGCCATGAGGGACTGGGCCACTGCTGCGGCAAGGTTACAGCTGGAAAACGGAGCCATCGGGGCGGGTGGAAGAGGTCTCCCAAAGGAACCTCGGGAGTTAAGGACAAACAATAAACCACCCACCACGGACAAGGCGAGAAAGGCCAGGCAGGCAGCTGCAGGGGGCAGAGCCCAGCTACCCGCCCGACGCCCGCCGTCGGCCTCTCCTCAAGCCGGGCAGGGAGACCATTACCTGGGCTCGGCAGCACGGCCGGGCCGAGGGGCGGCGGCGACAGCAGCAGGGGCAAAACGCCGCCACGGCCCGACCTCGGCGGCGCCAGGGAAAGCCCCGCCGCCGCCCGCCGCCATGGCCGGCCCTACCGCGGGACGGCGGCTTCGTGCCGGGCGGGGGGTACCCGGCCCGGGAAGGGCGGCCCGGGAAGGGCGGCGCGGGGGAGCCGCCGCCGCCGCCCCCCCCCCGCCTTCCTCGTAGCTACGTCGCCGCCCGAGAGAAGAGCAACCTGCCGGGCTCTGTGTTCGCCCCGGGGAAGTTTATTTGTAGGTGAAGGGACAGCGCCTCCCCCGAGAGCTGCCAGCGGGGCGGGCGCGGGGCGGGGCAGGGCAGCCCTCAGGGGGCGAGCACCCCCCGGCCCTGCCCGCCGCCGCGGCGTTGCGCTCCCCAGCAGCCCCGGTGCGGGGCACACGGAAAGCGTTACTACCCGGGGGCACCGCAGCAGCTCCCGCCAGGAGCCCCGTCAGCTTTCCGCCCCTCCTCGCCCCACGGCGAGCTCCGCGCTGGTGCGCCGTCCCCGGGAAGCCGGGGCAGGGTCTTCTCAGGTATTCTGGCCTCCATTCCCGGAAGCGTCACCTGCCTCGCTCTTGCGCACCTGTATGTGCCAGATCAATAAACAGCTTTAAAAAGGGTGACGGGGGCCGCCCGCCCCGCCCCGCTCAACGGCCGGCGGGTCCTGCCCCCTGAGGGCGGGCTGCGGCGGCGCTCGGCATGGCGGGCGCTGTAGTGGCCTTTCGAGGAGCCGCTCCTAGCGGCGGGCGCAAGAGGGAGCCCGCCCAAACTACCGCTCCCAGGGCCGGCTGCCGCTCTCCTTCCCTCCGCCGCCAACGTTTCCGCCAGGGCAATGGCGGTCGGCGGGTAAAGGGTAGCGGGGGCCGCTGTCCTGGAGCGCCGGCCGCAGAGCCGCGCTGGGGGCGGGCGGCGGCCCTGACTCTTTCCCGAGGGGTCCCCCGGGAGAGCGGTGGCGAGCGGGACGAACTTTCCGTTTAGCTCGGCTGCCTCCGCCGCGTCTCCGCGAGGGAGCGCGGGCGCCGTGCGGCGGCATGCTGCCCGCCTCCCTGGTGCGGGCGGGGCTGCGGGGCTGCCTGGGCGGTTGGCTGCGGGCTCCCCCCGGCTGGGCGCCGCTGGGGCCGGGGCCCTGCCCCTGCCTGAGGTGGCGGCACCAGGCCCCCCGCAGCGAGCCCGCCCTGCTGCTGCGGGCCGCCCGGCGGAGCATCGGGGCGCAGGCGGGGGGGCTGAGAGCTGAGAAACCCGGCGGTAGCGGCAAACAGGTGTCCGTGCAGAGGGCTCGGAGGGAGGAACCGCTGCTGTCCGCCGCGCAGAGAGGTAAGGCGGGCCGCAGGGGCCCCGCAGCGGGAGCGCCGGGCTGCCCAGAGAGGCCGCCGCGGAGAAAGCTACCGCTGCAGCGGAGATTTTAGAGCCCCGAAACTCAGGAACTGAAAAACCAGCAAGCCCTTTCCCTTGCGCATCGTACCGTTTGCAGCGGTTGATAACGTTTCGTGTATGTATTGCACAAGCTGAACAGAAATTAGGCGGCTCCTTCCTGACAGCTTGTTTAGTGTTTAAGGCACATCAGGGATAAGATGTAGTAGGCTCTCATGTTTCTTTTCAAAAGAAAAACCTGTCACATGCGACCTGCCTTAATCCTGTCAAAACAAGGCTATCTCCAGCAAAACTGTCAAAGCTTAACATGTGGTACTAGTTTCTTCATAGGACGCTAGTCACTTTGGTTGGTCTCATTCACATCGGTTAAAAGTGGCTACTACATCATTAGCCTCAGAAATGCTAAGTGCTTTTGAAAAGGTTTCTGAAAAACACCTTCAACGGATTAAAAGATTGCAGGAAAAATGGTTATTAAAGTTTACTTCACCGAAAGGCACACCTTATCGCTTAAACAGATCAGTAGTCTCTCCAGCTTATCAAAAAATATGTTGTAACAGACAATCTTTCGAGTATATTTTTTTTGGAGTGTATACTGACACTTTTACTAGTGCTTTTGTTCAAAACAGATAAAAACTAATCAGATAAACTGCAGTTACCAATCTCAATAAATAAAACACCTATTTTGGTCTAATAACCCTCATTTTTATTGTTCACTTGATTGAAAATTCATAAAATCAGTTATTTTCAGTCTGTGTGCAATTTATAAGCTTATGCTTTTTATTTTTACTTCTCCCTTTCTCTGTGTAAGGACCGCAGTGATTGTGGGTTTACATGGTAGCTTGAATTACCGCAGTACTAAATACCTCATTAGTTCTTAAAAAAACTAAGTCTCGTACACAAAAAGTAGCAGTAAGTTCTAATCTGGGTCTTGAAAACATCTAGTAGGAAAACAGAAAATAATAAGGCTTAATACAGAGATACAAACATGCCCTGTACAGCATAAGATACATTCCATGTTCTGTCCCTTTTAGTGATGAGGCATTATGGAACCTGTTACTGGATTTTTTTCTTCTGCCAAAATGTTATTTGAGCTGCAGACTTAATAGAAGAGCATCTATTATAAGAAAGCTATGCAAGTCTTGCTGTCCAAGATTGTAACTCCTGTGTTGTTTTCTATTTTAGTGAAAGAAGCCGGAAGAGACTTTACCTATTTCATTGTGGTTCTTGTTGGAATTGGTGTTACAGGTTATTTTTAAAAATCATATTCTTTATCAGAATATGCTTTTCATTAATTCCATCTGTTTTGATTAGTTTTAATTCCTTTTGCTGCTGTTTCTATTACAGGTGGTTTGTTCTATGTGATTTTTAAAGAGCTCTTCTCTTCTTCTAGTCCAAGTAAGATCTACGGAGATGCCTTGGAGAAATGCAGATCTCACCCTGAGGTTGGTTGTGAAACTTAGTCATAAGTTTACGTTTCTCAGTAGTTACTGTCTCTCTTGGAGTCAAAAGTTTCCACAAGGAATCTTACAAACTACGCTACAGGAACACCCATGTGGTGCTTAGCACGTGAACACCAGCAGATCTGTCTATGCTCTTAGCTGGCCAGAGATAGGTCAGCTCCAAATTGGAGCCTACATTAGGAAGAAGTTAATTCAAGCACTGAGCCTGAATGAATTAGCCTGCTAAAAGCCAAGTTTAGTGAATGTACCACAGCACAACAACTCATGCACATACAGTGTTTGCCCTTCAGAGCATGTGCTTGTGTCCCCATACAGAAAGTCTTGTACCTGAGTATCTACTAAATGTAGTACTTAAGCAGTTCTGTGGGTCAGGGACGCAAGTTGTCCCACTTAAATTTTGTAGATCTAGCCAGCTGCCTTTCCTCACCACAGTTTCTGTTGTGACAGTTCACTAGGGTTCTGTCATTCTGTAAAGCACTGCGTATGTATCCAGGAATTTAAACTCTCCATTTGAAACCCAGTTGGCATTCCTGTGGCTAACAGGAAAAGAGACAAAGAACAGTCATATGATCACACAGTCACATAAGATAGCTAGATGCAAACAAAAATCAATCTAAAACTAGATTCTGAAAACCACTGCTTCGGGCAAAACAAAAAGTACATGGAACAGCTTTCAAACAAGGTTGCCACAGGTGCCACTGAATGTAACCTAAAAATGAAGTAACAAGTTGTCACTAGAATAAAAAATGAAGACTGCTTTGGAACACGTTTGTAGAATTAAAACTCATATCCAGTACTTACACAATGAAAATCACCTTTCCTTTATAACCACCTTTTAAGTTTAAAACTAGGTTAATTTGGTTTGGCTTTATAGATCTGGAAAAAAAGAAAAATTCAATTTCTTAAACTGTAGTGTTTGTTAGATAATGTGAAGGGGGAGTGCATTTGCATTTTAAGCTTTGAAGCATACTCTCTTGGAGGAGACATGAGCAAATCCTTTATGCTTTTTTTTTTCCTTTTTACACAAAATGTCAGTAAAGTATAAAATAGTAAGAAGAGGGATTAAAATGTCATAATCTCAGAAGACAATCCAAATGGAAGATATTAGTAGGATTTATTTTAGACATTTAATATGTGATGTAAAGAAAAGCACTCAAATACAGAGGAATCTTCCTTACGCTTTTCTTTCATAAGCTTTTCTAGTGTTGACACATCAGACTCAAAAGAGGCATTTTGTTGAAAGAAAATGCATTCACAGCAGGGTCGTGAGCTGATACTGGAATATCTGAATGTGATACCTTCTAACAACTCAAAACTCTTTCTCTTTTAGATAATCGGTGTTTTTGGTGAATCTATTAAAGGCTATGGGGAGGCAACAAGAAGAGGAAGACGACAGCTTGTCAGGTGCCCTTTGGTGTTTGCCCCATACAGATGCTAATTATTGCACAGCAAAAGACATTTTCGGTCACATCATAGGAAGTTAGATCTAGATTAATGAACTGTATGTGATGCAGCCTGTCACTTCTGAGTGAAAATGAAGGCAGGTTTTTGCAGTACCTCTTGTGTGGCACATACCACTAAATACAGTGCACATGCAATATAAAATGCCAATTCTCAGTGCCTCAAAACAAGCAGTGGTTGGCACAGTAAACATAAAAGTGGTCTCTAAAAAATAGAATGAGTGTGAAGAGAGTAGTGCAGAGGCCTGGGCATGCCTCTGGGGAGCAGGCATCTGACTGAAGTTTACAGTCTGAAACTCTCAAATAGAGTAAAATTTTCTTTGAAAAATAGTTCTTTGGGAGTTTTTTGAGGATTTTTTTTATCAGGTCAGAAAGAGCAGCAGGTACTAACTTTCAGGCTTTCAAGAATACAGCTTGCTCTATTTAAAGCTTGGCTGGGTCTGACTGTACAGGTTGCATTCGCTGCAGTGACTATTTTGCCCTGAGCTGGTAGGCAGTATTGACTGCCCATTTCTTGTGTTGCCTTTTGGGTACTTGAGGCCACATCTTCACTGCGTTAACAGAACATCTGTTCACCTAAACCTTTCGTGAGTGTGTCTACTTATTATTCTTCTCTTGAGAGAAGCAACAGAACTAATTCCCACAAAATATAATCTTCCCTGCACTATAACCTAATAGGGGCTTTGTCTTTATTGGGTTCTTGGACATGAAATTTTTCAAGGAGGTTTCATACAGAATGGGACACAAGCCCAGATGCACAACTTGAACCATTAAATCTGAGAATTATTTTTTTTTTTGGAGGAAGTTGATATTTACTGGTAGTAGTTTATCTTTTCACCAGACTCTGTGAAAAAGTATTTAAAGTGGAGCTGCCAAAAGAAGAGGTTCTGCAAAAATATTTTAAGCATCTGTCTGTAAAACAAACTATCTAAATAAGTAAATGTACTATCAGCTTTCCTAGTATTTAATTTCCATAATTTTGAAAGTCTAGTATTTTAAATAAATTTTTGAGCTGAGGACTTTGTAAGATTGTAGAGTTGTGTGTCTGCAGTATAAGGATGACCTTAAATGTCTCAAAAATGTACATTTTCCTGTGTGTGTGTATGAACACCTTGAATGTGAATTTACTGCAGTAAGGCTCTTCATTTATCTTAGTTTTCTGTAACCCATCATGTCACCTTAAATTGTATTGCAAGTTTAATTCATAGTGTGTATCTGGGCATAACTGGTGGAAATAAGAGCTTGGTAGTATGCAGCATTTAGTAATTTCAGTCAGAAACATGAACTGGCACCAGAACTCTAGCTTGACCACTAGTTTCTGGAACTGGTCACCTTGAAAGTGACATGACCTTTCTATTTATTTAATCCTTGAGCATAACCTAACTGCAGTCTAAATATCAGCATTTAGGTTGGAGATCTGCCATCAATGCCAAAGTTACACAACTTCAGTAGAAACAAAATTACTGCCAAAATAGATAAAGTATATAGTAAACTGTTTGCTTTCATATGATTTAATCAACCTGACAATTAAGTCGACAAAACATTCTTCGTGTGTTTTGGCTTGGTAACTTAGTTTAAGTGCCTTAAAAAAAAACCCTGGCATTCTTGGTGATGCGGGCATTCCTTTCTAGATGTCAGGTTCTGAATCTGGCAGTTCTTTAGAATAAATACAAGGAAATTCCAGAATCCTCAGCCATGGGATGGCTATTGAGTTTTGAGGGGAGAACTGGGATGAGGATGTTTAAGCACTTCATCTGTTAATCCTCAACTGCTAATTAGTTTAACTCCACTAGTCCTTCTACAGTCACAGTAAAGCTTGGGAACAGCAGTAGAAGAAGGAACACATAAGGGCTGCACTAGAACACACTTTCTCACAAAAATAGTTAAGCAGCTCCTCTAAATAAGAAGTTTGAATTTGAAGTTTAACTAGCATGTAATATGTATCCTGTCTGGGTGAATTGTGTTTTTATTTCGTTTTGCTGTTTTTAGTCACATTGAATACGTAAAGGATGGACTGAAACACATGCGTTTGAAGTTCTATATTGAGGGCTCTGAATCAGGGAAGCAGGGAACAGTCCATGTGGAAGTCAAAGAGGTATTTACAATTGCTTGATATAGCTGACAAGATTAGTCTTGAATTTAAACTACCGAAGAGAAAAAAACAGCTTGAAATGTTTTCCTTACAGAATCCTGAGAGAGGAAAATTTGAGGTCCGCTACATATTTGTGGATGTTGACACCTATCCTAGAAGAACCATTGTCATAGAAGACAACAGATAGCCAGTGATCAAAGTTGCTGCCTGATCTCATTGAGTATTGGATGATACTGGTGTAGCCAGTCTACACATGAATTGTTTGGTGTTCTCAACTGTATCTTGCAACTTTGGGGGTTGTGTTGCAGGAAGTAGCCTCTCAGGGCCTCTGATAAGGTCTTTCATAATTACAGATACAGGATCTGAAGTTAAGCAAATGAAATGTATTAGAGCCATCACTTTGGGCAAATACTTTCGACACAGGAAAATAATGGCTCATTAAAAATATTTTAATGCTGGATGATACTTCTGCACACCTAAAAACTCAGTCTTCCAAGATGTTATGTTTGGGTGGGAATTTTTTTGTCTTCCTTTGGATTTCCCACTAGCCCTGCAATAAAGAAAGTGGTATTTTAAGTGTAGCCAAACTCACTGTTTTTATTCTGGATGCCTTTGTAGATAAGAAGGTAAAATAAGAATGTATGGTAGTGATGCAAAGGAGATCTAGCCCAAAGGCATGTAAGGATAGGAACTGGGGAGACACACATCCATGACAGATGGCTGAAGAGAAGGACTTCATTATTGTTTTCTTTAAATAAATTAACAGCAATACTGTCTACTCCTGTGAGCAATGCTGCTCTGCAGTGGTGTAGCTGCTCGGCGCTGCCCACAGAATTTGCATTAACTAATCTAAATCTTCTGGGAATCAGATTCATGTAGATTTACCCAAACTCAAAAGCTCAACTCCTGACCAGATTTCTCACCTGGGTTTCTTCCTT
Source organism: Falco cherrug (assembly GCF_023634085.1). Classification (NCBI taxonomy): domain Eukaryota; kingdom Metazoa; phylum Chordata; class Aves; order Falconiformes; family Falconidae; genus Falco; species Falco cherrug. The sequence continues at coordinate 68,828,992 of NC_073699.1, forward strand.
AGTGCAACAGGGCAGATAGCAAGCATAAGCCTGTGTATTAATAATAATCAGGCTCAGCCATGCTGATCTGTTGAGCAGCACCAACCAAAAAATCTCAAGCTTTAGCTTCTTACACTTAACCATTTTCTTAAAAACCAACTAATGCATTTTTCTGTAGTTACCTATCATATATTATGAGCTTTTTATATTAGTTTACTAGTGAATTATCCCTACTTTAAGCATACACTGATGTTCAGTTATCAAGCCTTAATTATGAGTTCATTTAAAGGTACATTTGGACTGTTCTAAAACTCATACAATATTCCCTCATAAAATGCCACAAATGCCATATGTAAGACCTTTAGTAACATCTTACTGGACTTTCGCCATCCTTTTCTGTATCCCAGTAATCTCATTTGCATAATCGTAACAACTACACATAGTATGTTGTTAGGCCTGGATAACTTTGCTCTGTGTTAACCACTACAACCTTGACTTCAGTCAGATTCTTCCATTGTTTGAAAGTATTTAATGAAGAGGAATCCCACATAACATCCCAGTTCTGTGAGCAGAGGACCCACCAATGTCAATCTGTGTCAAACTGCAAAGCATTACAATAAACCCAGCTTCTACTGCGTAGGCCAAAGGGATTTTTACAAACTTCGAACATCAGTTGCGATTGACCAAAGTGGTATTATATCCATTAATTTCAGCAGTGATATAAATTTGTCTGCTCGCTTTCATCCCTGAATGGAGGCTTGTTAAGACTAACAAGGCCACAGTTTTACACATAGTCAAAAGCAATGGAGGTCTGTGTTAGTGGCTCCCTATTGTAAGTATGAGAAATTGTTGTAATACTTGATAGCACCATTAAGTAACTGATCAACTTTTACCTACAGTTACTGACATCATCAATGTCCATCTGAAAAGGTGTCTTTAAATACTGAAAGCAATTGACTCCCATTGTTCATATTGTTTTCTTGAAAGCAGTAGGAAATAACACATTTTGACTTAATGCTTATGACTTTTCCCAATTCCTAGTGTTACACTTGCCAAAACTTTTGTTTCAGAACAACTTTTCAAACCAACCTAATGGATTTTTACCTCAGTAAAATAAAAGAAGAAAGTATCTGAGGCCCTCATTGTTTCATTGCAACCTGCTGCAGTACTGACTGGTAGCATTACATACCACATTTACCTGCCACCGCTTATGTCCAGTTGCTGTAAGAATAGAATCACAGAGTCATTTAGTTTGGAAAAGACCTTCAAGACGATAAAGTCCAACTGTTCACCTAGCACCGCCAAGTCCACCACTAGTATGTGCCATACCATAGTGGTTACTGAAAACCACCCCTGCAAGAGTTCTGTCATGAGTGCAGGAGGGATCATGTTTGTCAGAGCACACCATAAACACGGCAAGCTCTGTAAGTTTATAATACTAACATTACCAGCCTTGAGCCCACACTATACCTTGATAACAAATGTAATCATTCTTCACCTTTTATAAAGCAAGAATATATAAAAATACACAGTTTAAACTAGAAAATAGTAATACTGGTTTTGCCCTTCCTTTAGGAATTTCTACCATATCAAGCTGCCTGAAAACCATTGTAAACCTCCATGTCAACAACAGAACTGACAGGCTAGGTTTTTTCCTGTAATTCTGCATCCCATCTTTGCTTTCTTAATCCAGCTGTGCCTTGTTTTCAGTGGGCTTCACTGCTGGAGAAAGGACTACTTCCTAAAGCAAGATGTAAAAAACATATGTTTATTTAAATGGTATAGGTACAGTAGTAAATGGTATTATAGACACAGCGGTAAATTATGTAGGCCAGCTGTTAGATTTGCTTTTGTCTTGTTTGCACTGAAGGAAGAAACTGTCAGGACTAGAAACTTTATGGGAAGGAGAAGATGATGACCTCACAATGATGTTTTTCCAGCAGTGCAGGTACATGAAATTCTACGTCAGGCTTGTGGTAAAACAGCAAGAATTGGCCATTGGGGTTTATGTGTGTGTTTGGCTCCAGTTTAAGAAGGCAGAGAATTTGATTACTTGCAACCAGATTTATTCACAGATTTTTTTCAGTAGCAAGGACTTCCCTAACATACACAGAAATATTATGTATTTCAAGGGTTGTGTGGAAGAACTGTCTCTTTGGAAGCTGGATTCCTGGTTGGTCAGTCCCTTTGAGACACCAGAGTAGAACACTTTGTAAAGCTGTCAGTACTGCAAGTTCTTGCACTAAGTGCCCATGTCACACTTTGGCATTTTTGTCAGGCATCACTGTCGTGCCCCCTAGCTGGAAATAAATGGTACAATTACAGGTGTCAGAAGAAGTCTTAGCAAAGTCAACATAATGAGTCTGTCTGGCCCTTTGGCAACCAGTCCAGACCCATATGAGAAAAATGGAGACAGACTAAAACTGGCAGTAAGGAAGAGACGCAAGTACAATTTGAAAAGCACGGATGGATGTGGTTGTCCACAATGCAACTGGCCTTCACAATTTCTCCATGATGCCATGACTGTCTAAAAGCAAAGTACAAACCTCTGGTTTATGCATTGCATTTCAAGAAACCAGAGAACCCAGAGAAACAACTCAGGGAGTTACTTTCAAGCTTGTATTTTGTCAGGGTAGCCCCAAATATGACAGGGTTATAAATAAAATGTTTCTCATTCTGTACTTACATGCACTGTTTGTCATTTTCAAAACTCATCTTTCTCCTGGGGAGTTGTAAGAAAGCAGGTGGGTGAGTGCACTTGCTCAAAGCAGCAGGGTAGCAGCCATCCTGGCATCCTCCATATGCTTTTAACAGCCCATCTCACAGGCTGGGAAGAAGCTGCAGTGGAGTGTATCACATGTAAATAATCTTTGTATATCATCCTGCTTTTTAAATAGCAGAATACTAGAGACACAGGATAATATTTTGCTTCTAAAAATTGGGAAAATAAAATTGCCATTATAAATGAAAAATAGTTCTCTCCAGGAACTGCAAACTGCGCTTTTCTAACTAAAGTTTCACCCACTTTTCCTTTGTTAGAGTCCAAGGAACATAGCAAGTGAGTCAGTCTCCCGCCTGGTGGGAGGGGGTACAGAGCCCTTTCAGGGTGCCTGCAGTCAACCCTCTGCTGAAGCTGCATTGCACATCCTATCATGGTTATATATATATATATATATATATATATATATATATATATATATATCTCATGGCTATAATACTTGCAGCCCTATATCTGACAATCTCCTTTCCTCTTGGCCACCTCCCTCAACCACATCACCCCCACGGGGAAAAGGAAGGAAGAGCTCAGTATCTGTAATTAGCTTCTGACATTCACCTATTTGTATCGGTGACGTGGGCTGTGCCCTTGGATGAAGTGTGTGGTCTCTTTACCATGCAGTGCTAGATACTGTCCATTGGCAAAAGGCCACATAAATGGAGGGGGGGGTTAATTCTAGAAAAGTTCTGTAATTTCATGAGAACATTAGGTATTTCCTTTAAAGCTGACTTTTCTGTGGAATAACTAAAATGCCCAGGAAGTAGTGTACTCCATCAGTATACTTTGTTTTCAAGCCCCAATACCAAAATCCTAGCTGAATGCAACAGTAAGAGAGATGGGCATACACATACAAAATGTTTACGTGCTAAATGGTAGTGATCTCTTCACTGATGTCTCTTTAAGAAAACTATCTAGCCTTAAGTATCGTTACCTTCAAAATGTTCTGACAAACACAATGTCTAGAAGCAGTGTTTATCAGGATGTGCCCTTAGTCCGTAAAGTGGTCGTCATGATTTTTTTTACAGCCTACATCACCTTGCTAGCTAAACAGTTACACAAGGATATTTTTCTTCATATTTCTCGAATAGGGAGACACAACTGTAAAGCAAATCACTTTGCCTGCTTTATGAAAAAGCTGACAATATACTTGAAAAAATGAAGGCAAAATAAAATGTAGCAGAAGAAATCAACCTTTACGTGGGCTTAGGTACACTAGCGTTCCTGATCTGGACAAATGACAAATGCAAGGGTCACATGCTTTCAAATCTCTGGAGGAAAGCTTTTGTGAATCCTTTTTCTAGTAAAATCTCTTCAGTGAAGGGGAAAAAAGGAACTTCACAGCTTGATTCGTCATCCTCCTCCTGGTTAGATACCTATCACCAGTGAGATTATTTAAACCACATGAGATTTCAAGGGTACTAGTTTTATATGTATGTAGTTTGGCTGCAGAAAAATAACTTGGACTCTTCCTAACGCAGAATACTTCTTCCCGTATTCCTTGCGAGGCTGATGTTTTGTTGGTCCCTATGGACCAAGCTGGGATCCATGTTTAAAAAAATTATTTTTTCAAATCCTGTTTAATATAAGCAAATATATGGGGATGCCTTCATTTGGTGAGCAAGATTAGTCCAGCAAGACATATGGTATAAAGCACATCTCCTGTAGTATCACTTTACCGGGTGGTAGTTTTGCACTGGAGGAGAACAGCAGCATTCACTGAGTTTAAACATAATGTTTTAGAACACCCCTGTGGTAATTTTGAAGATTGTTAGCCTAGGTTGTTCCTTAAAAAGCTGTCCCTGCTTCACTGGATTGTTATGCTACCAGTAAGCCATGCAGAGCTCCTTCTGCATGGCAAGCTGCTCAGAGTGCTCCATCCTCTCACTGGATGATGCTTGACTGGGGAGAAAGCAAAGTAGCTGGAAGGGTCAGCTTCGCTTTTTGGTAAACACAATCAGTAAACATTTCAGTGTTTCCTTTTTTAAAGCTCTTTCCTCTTTTTCTTTGGGAAAGCACAAAAATACAGCACATGCCAGTTACTTTCTAATATAAAACTGTCATGTTATTAGAAAAGCTGTGCGAAAAAATCACTTCCAGGCAGTCAGAGCCAAAACAATGACATTTTCATGGAAACTAAACACATTTTCCAGAGATAAGTTTTGATTGTTGCAGAATTAATGAAAATACAAAACCCCCTTCTCCTTCAGGAAATGAAAATACATCAGTCACCAGTGAAGTGCTGTTTTTCCAGAAACCTTGTGTGGCAGACAACTCAAAATGTATTTGAGGTAGGTGAGCAACTTGGTCTTTACTTTCCCATCTCTGCCTTCATTTTTGTGTATGCCAAAAGTTGTGTATACAGTATAGGCAGCCAATATCCTTAGAGCTGGTTTGCAGGAATAATGTTACTCTGTCATCTGTGTGACCTCTATTTGAATCTAAGTCCTGTGTATACTTGCTGTATCATGACAAAAAGAAATACATCTTCAGGAAGTTAATTTTATGAAAGCTTTAAAATAGCAAAAAAATATCACTTTTTTACTAAGCTTCAGTAAACAGAAGGTCTTGCAAAGAAAATGGAATTTTAAACTGGGAAGGAAAAATGTTGTTGTGCATGACTGATTGAGTATAAAAATGACCTTGATACATAAATAATTCCAGCATGGAAATCAAGTTTGAACAACCGATTTAGGCAATGGAGTTATGATCTTAGGAATGGCTGCAAATAAATGCATGTCTGATACAAAGTCACTGAAAAAGCAGAGAAGACAGGAATGTGAATAAGACAATTATTGTATCACATGCCAACTGCAGAAATAAAAAGGTAAAGAAGATGTGCTAGGGGTTTTCACAATTAATTTCAATTCACTTTTTGTTCTCAGCCTCATCTCACTATCACAAGGGATGCCATCCATCCTAATACTCATGGGATTATTCCAATGTGTAAATTATCAGCAACCTAATCTGTTAAAGATTAGGTCCAAAAATCATTAGGGGCACATTTTGAGTCAAAGCCCACTTTAAGGATTCATTGCAGCCTGTAAGCTGATGGAAATACATAAGGAAAGCACAAAGATTTTTTAAAAGTAGAAAAAATAATAAAGGATAAACATTTTCAAGGAGCAAGCTTAAAGATGACAGTAAGGGCTCATAACTAGCCTCTGTATATGGGGTTATGAAGTCTTCTTGAAGGGCTAGAATACGTGTGGCACTGAAAATACAGAGAAATTTGAAAGCAAAAAGATCTGCCCCCACCTCTTTTTTTGGGGGAAAAAAAAGGCTTAGTCCCTAGGGAGATGATCACTTGCTCAGAATAAAGAATAATAGTGCAAATTCTCCTTAGGCAGCTGGGAATGTATATCATTATAATATACCGAGAATTATGAAACAATGACTCCAAACCGCACTGTAAATTACTGAACAGCAGAAGTATTTGATAGTTTTTCTTAGGAAGTTGTCAGGGTTTCTTTATTCTGTATGTTTTATGTAAAATAATCTATAGAAATTATAGAAGAATGTGAATTAATACCATCCCGTATTCAAACTCAGTATATTTAAAAGTTGAAAATGTCACAGTAATGTTTTGCAAATAAAAGGAAAGAAAAAGTAAAAAAATTAAAAACCGAGCTTGTTTGGAAGTCTTGTGGTAGTCTTAGGTGGAATACGTGCGATTCCCTTCATCTCGTATAGGTCATCAGGAATATTTGTAACTTGACAAATAAATAAGTACAAGTACCTGTTTCAGTAAAGCAGTTCAGTCTGGAAAGCCTCTGTCTGCTTTTCAGTGTTGAGTATCTAACTATTGCATTTTGTTTAAAATGTCTACATAAGAAATAATACCAGTTATGGAAAAAATGTTGCAAGTAAGCTTATAGTTATCTACATAAAGGAGATGACACAGTATATCTAAAAGAAAGTATCAGGAATTTTAAACTAACAGAAAATGCCCATTTTATTTGTCATATATGGCAAGTACAAATATTCACTTGCCTGTGTAAAAGTTTGCTTTGGTACAGGCTTTTTGCCTGAGGTGGTGGCATGGGGAGAGCAGATGCACCTCTGTCCCTCTGGCTGGGGATGTGGTGCCCTTGCCTTCTCCATCCCAGCCCCATCCTGCAGCAGGTTAGCCTTGGCCAGCCCAGACTCCCACCTGGCTGCTCCTCCCACAGCAGGATGGGGGTGAGACTGGGAAACAGCAAAATCGAGAGATCTTGGGGCTTGGGATGAAGACAGGGAGATCCCTTGCCAATTACAGTCACAGGCAAAGCAGACTTCAAAATTAACTCGATTTATATTCCCTGTTATTGCCATTGTTGCCACACAGTGTGGCAGCGTGGGCAATCTGCCACAGTGGTGGAGCACCCAGTGGGGCTGATGGCAGTGGCGTCTCGGCTTCCAGATCACATGCACACATCTCCCTCCCCATCTTAAAACTTCCTGGTACTGTGCTGGGAAATCTTTCCAGGATAACCATGTTTATCCAGCCTCCATTTAATTATAATTCCCCTTTATCTGAATCACAATTATGTTCTCTAGCATGAGTTGCCGCCTTGTATTACTCCCACAGTTAACTCTATTAACCTTCATTTATCCAAGCACTTTTTATAGGAATGGGGTTGTTTTGCAATTTCAATCCTAATTCTTTTTTTCCACTAAAAGCATAACAATCTCAGCCATAACAATATCTTATTACAGCTGTTTTATACACAGACTAAATACATGGCTATATTCCCTGATGTATGCTTTGCTTCATTAGCGCTACAACATCCATAGAGGAGCTGGAAGTGAATTGCTTTTTTGCATTCTGTCTGGGGCCGTGCATTACCCTGTGTTTAATAACATGAAGCCAAATCCCAATGGCAAAGTGCAGATTTGCAGAATGCCACCAGTTGGGTTTTGGTGTTATACCTGGCAAGGTCCAAGTGCCCCTTCCTCCTCCATGTGGCCACAAAGCCACCATATTCAAGTATATGACACTGGTAAGTATAAAAGTGGTGGAGAAAAACAGCTGAGAAATCCCAAGATTTAAAAGAGCAAGTAGCTTTCTATCAACTATCTTGAACATAAAAGCCTCATAAGAAGCCACAACTATTTTTCCCTGAAAACATGTGAAAGATGTTCTACTTTACTAATTTTTTTATGTTCTTCCCACTTCTTTTCCCTGATTTTCTCTTTTAACACTTTTTTGGGAGTCCTGCCAGCCTCTACATATATTTCTCTTTTCCTTCAAAATATTATGCTTAACTTCCGTGTCTGTATTTCTTTTTACTTATATTTAATTCAGCAGAATGAAAGCTGAGAAAGCAATATTACACCTTCAGTCTCCCAAGTTTCTACAGCTGGTAGCTTTTCTCCTGTGGCTTTTTCCAACTTCTCCATCATGCTGACTCGCTTAAAAGGTGGTATGAAGTCAATGTCTACAGTTTGTAATTCAGCATCATCTGAATGCTAAGTAATCTTATAGCTACCAAATATTTCAGCATATGTTAAAGTAAATAAAGTGAAACGGTTTCAGAGAAATCATTTTAATCTTACTGTGTGTCTGATTTCTACATGAAACAGTGTCACTATAACATTCAATGTATTGCCTATGAAAATCTGGGTTATATCAATATACCATATGATACACTATGGTTTATATCCAAAATAAAAGTCAAAGAATTCATCCCTGCCCCATTGAAAACTGAACATTTAATCACAAAGCACAATGTCATCCAAACCAGCCCTCTGCCACATTCTGCAACTATTTGTACTTTGATATGGCAAATGCCTCTACATAAATATGCATATATATATATGCATAAAAACATACATAAATATATAATGTAGGGTGTAGATGTTATATAATGTATATTATGTATACATAATAGAATTAGCTACCTAGCTACATATATATATATATATAGGTATACATATGTTCTTGACCTCACCTTGGTAAGCTTTTCATGTAATCTAAAAGTAAAGCAGCTTCTGAGACCATTCAAAACCAGACACCTACCATTACTGACCAAGTTATATGAGAGAGCAGGTCTCCAGTGATGTTTCTGAGATCCCTGTGATGTCTGTAAGCCACATGGAACTCACAAGTGGTGAATTCTGGATGGTGGCTCGGATTGATCTGTTCAATTTTTTAAGTAATGTCCAGCAACTCATCCAAACCTTCAATGGTTGACATCTACAAAAGCTCCAGACATCTCTTAGTGGCAAATACTGCAAAGGGGAATCAAAAAGAAGAAATCAGATAAGCACGAGGATGTGACTTATGCTAAGATTAGAGCCAGTCAACTTTAATCTTCTCTCCTGCACTGAGTGAATCATGATGGCAGTTTCTCCTTGATAATCCTTCATTCCATCCTGCATCTGATAAAGGCCAGGAAAACAGTGCTGCATTCACCGGTGGTTGTCAGCCTTTGGGAAGGAATACCAAAATGAAAGTATATGGATCTGGGTGTTGTGGTTTTGTAAAAACATGTGCTTTTCATCTTGAAACTATTCATTCTAAACCAACTGCTGATGTCACAGTCATCATCATTTGCCCACAGGCTGGCCATTGTGCCATACCACCCACAAGAGGGATGTGACATAGTGACTCCTTTTCATGGCCCTGCACTTCCTAAGCAAAGAGTTCCTACATGATGTCTCCAAAATAATTATCTACCACAACATAAATATCAACACATACACACTCAAGATCAAAGAAAAACACTCTAAAACTTTGAAACTGTCATTATGTCAGGAAAAAGAGTATTTATTCCATGGAGTGAAGTCTGTGTTCTTAGAATTAACACAGCTCTCTGAATATTGTCAGGCAAGGCTATAATCAAACTTGCTGTGTGAGAGCATTAAATACTTTTGCAGTGGGCCCAGTCTGATGTGGTTACATTGCTGTACCTTGCAATAGACTTCAGGAGCAACTGGCACATAGGCGTCCATGTTGAGGCCATTGTAATGACTTATAAAGGGGTTTGCTACTGTGCCCACCGGTGTCATACTTGTGGGAGTCTCCACCTTTAAAATGGCAGACATTTGATGGCTTTCTAAAAATTAGATGCTGTTCAGTCTTGGAGCCCCGGGGAAGGTTCCTCTCTCTAATTCAAGGGTCATTCATCTCTTCCCTGGGAATAAGAAGTGGTTTGCTGGAGGCCAGCTGCAAGCTGGTCTTTCAGACCGCTGTGTACCATGCACATTCCTCAGGCCATGCTTTCTGCAGTGACTCTGTGCAGATCTCACTGGGATTTTAAACTCAAGAAATAACATGGATATTTTTGGAACTGCCTATACATCACTGCTGCAACATGCAGGGTTACACAAGAAGCACGCTTTCACACTAAAATAATTTACTTAGTAGAAATAAGCACTTGTCAGTAACGATACAGGTATTTTCTGCATCACATAAACCAGTAATGAGTGCTGGGCTGGGACTCAGGAAATACTGATTCTAAACCAAACTCTCTCACTTATCCCTTCTGTGAGCCTGGAGTGAGTGTTTCAGTCTTTCCCTCTGCTGTTAACAATCACCCGTTCCAAATGGGGGTTGCGAGAATCAGGTAAGGAACTGCAGCTGCGGAAAGCCTGGGCAGGTAGGCAGGAGCCCTCAGAGCACAGCAATGAGTTTGAGAAGCCCAGAGGGATGGGTTTCCAGAAACTCTAGAGCACATTTCTTAAACACATTTCAAGTGAGTTACTCAAAAGCATTTTTCCAGGAAGAAGCTGTCATCACTTCTGTGTATTAAAGTGATAAGTAAAGAAATTACTACATGATAAGTCATGACATTCAAAAAAAACCCATGTTATCAACTTTTTTCTTAGGCCATACCTCAAGAAATCCATGATTATACAGGAAGTTTCATGGGAAACTGATAATATTAGCACTGATAATGAAGGGCCAAAGTGTCTAGTAGCTTAAACCTGGTATTGCTGCACATCCCACATACCTACACTGCAGTTGATCTCTGGTTCTAGTGAAAAGCTCTTCAGACTTGAAAAAGACTGTGACAAGAAGCAAAAGATCACTTTTAAGTTCAGATTAAAAAACAGGAAACCAAAGAGGTTTACACATATCTGAAACCTGTCACTCAAGGACAGTATGAACCTCTTTATGCATATAAAGAATAAAATACATTTCTCTGAGCTGGATGCAGCTTTTTTCTGGTGCAAACTGGAGCCACAGCACTGTGTACCACGAGTGGGAGCACACATGTTGCCACACAATATAATGGGCTGCCTGACTAAAAGCCACAAAGCTGAAAGCAGGTCTGGATTCTTTGCACACAACAAAAGTAACAGATGCTGCAGAAAGGCCTGAGCTTTCCTAACATTGAACTAGGAACGTTGTTAGGAGAAGATACGTAATATTACCCTAAGCACATTCACCTTCCTTTTCAAGTCCCTGCAACATTCCTTCTACAGTCTTTCCAGATTTCAGGAAACATAACTACTGTCAGTAGGTCCTTTCTCTGCATAGAGCGCATGCTCCCTCAGCTTTTGCTATAATTTCTAGTTGAGCACCACCTTCCTAGACACCCAAGAATGGCAGCTTCTCACTGCCAGATCTTTTGGCTTGAAGCCTTTGTACAAAAAAGAAAGTGCAAAGAAGAGTGGTATTTCTCATTGTTTTCATGACTAGACATTTTTAATAATGAGATGGAGTTCTCCATCCTCAGCAATTTTAAGAGCTCATCAGTTTTTTAGAAACTATCCCACAGAGTAGTGCTCCCTGTAGCACTTCAGTTATGGCAGCATTATTGATAGCTGTGGATCTGCACTGTCACGGTTTCAGGGCTGCTTGTGTTTCCAAGCCATGACAACAGAAGTTTCTAATGTAAACTGCAGTTTATGCTGGATATAGGAGATTTTAGTATTAAAAAGGAGCATGTGGGTGCCTGATCTGAACATAGTATATTTGCTTAACATTCTAGGCAACGAGTTTCCACCTGCTTTCTGCACTTCATTATAAATAACCATAAAGGGAAGAGTTTCAATGATTCTTTGAAAAAAAAAAAGAACTGGGAATGGTAGCTGGCAGCTTCATAGTCCACAATATAAATACTTTCTTCCATAACCCAAGGAGATGATAAGAAAAGCAGTAAAGGTGACAGATGTAGGGGTAGCTGACCTGCCTTGGCGCCAAAGACAAGTCCATACCTCAAAGAAAATTCAAGTGAAGCAGACAGATTATTATTTTTTTTAATGCATTCTTCAGTTTTCCCCTTCTGCATGTTCCCCAGCATGCCCTTACTTGCATGGGGCATGTCCAGGATCACCTAACCAAGAATAAGCTTAATCACAAAATTACCTTACAGTCACCCTCTTTAAAACCTCCTTCTAGGCTGAGCTCCTTATCTTGTGACCCAGAAACTGCATATCCCCACCATGACGTGACCTGTTCTACAAAAGTCTCACATACTTATAGCTCAAAAAAAAAAAAAATAAAAATCAAGAGGTCTGTGTACTTTTGCTTGGCTTGGTGCTTTCTATCACAGCGCTGTATCAGAGACTCACAGGAGGTACTCCCCAAGAGGTGGTCGCAAAATTATGAGTGACAAGTTGTGGCCATCCTGCCTGTGTTTCAGGACAGCTCAGTGGCTAAGCCACTCACTGCCATGTTGGATGCTGAAGCTGCATCCCCACTTAAACCTTTGCTTCCCTCTCTGGTTGTGAAATTATTCTCCACCTAGAAAACACCTTTAATGTGGGGCAAACCTCTCAGTCATTTTGTGTCTTAATTTCTTTGCCTATACAATTACTCAAGTGTAATCTTGCTGTGATTATAAAGCAACCCCTCATTTTGTCTCTTTGGGGGAAGAAAAAAAAAGTGATATTGCGTATTAGGCAACTATCACATTTCCCTTGCTAGGTCTCCACCCTTCTATCACATAATTTTCCAAGATCAGATCCCCAGTGGCAACCTGGCAGTGGTTTTAGTTATGGCAGTGAGCTAAGGAATAGACACGTGCTTATGTCTGCTGACTCTGGGCAACAACACAGAGAGAAGATGATAAATGAGAAGAGCTGTAGGTGTCAGCCTTTAAAATCCTCCCTGAACTCCACATGTGAATCAGGTATGGTTTCTGAAGGCAGCCTCAAGAAGATGCATGTGAATGAGTCTTTTAAGGTGGATTAGTTTAATTTCTTCACACTTTTGTGTGGATATTCAGAATTAAAAAATGTGAAGTGGCTTAATTTTTTTTTATTTATTCCAAGGAGTAATAAAGCAGATTGGATTACGGACAGTGTAATTCTGGCTAACAATGTCCACATAATACTGTGTAAAGCCTTTTCAATTCACATCTTTAATTTGTTTGTTTGTGTCGTGGTTTAACCCCAGCTGGCAACTAAGTCCCACGCAGCCACTCAGTTGCTCCCCCCCACAGCAGGATGGGGGAGAGAATCAGAAGGGTAAAAGTGAGAAAACTTGTGGGTTGAGATAAAGACAGTTTCATAGGCAAAGCAGAAGCTGCACACGCGAGCAAAGCAAAACATGGAATTCATCCACCACTTCAGGTGTTCAGCCATCTCCAGGAGAGCAGGGCTCCATCACGCATAACAGTTACTTGGGAAGACAAATGCCATAATGCCAGATGTCTCTCCCCTCCTTCTTCTTCCCCCAGTTTACATCCTCAGCATGATGTCATATGGTATGGAATATCCATTTGGCTAGTTTGGATCACCTCTCCTGGTTGTGTCCCCTGACAATTTCCTGTGCTCCGCCCCCCCCCCCCCCCCCCCCCCCCCCCCCCCGCCCCCCAGCCCTCTTGCTAGCAGGGCTGGAGATACTGAGAAGTATATGAGAAGTATACTGAGAAGTCCTTGGCTTAGTATAAACATCACCCAGCAACAACTAAAATCATCCGTGTCCTATCAACCTTGTTCTCACACCAAATCCGAAACACAGCGCTGCACCAGCCACGAAGAAGACAATTAACTCAATCCCAGCTGAAACCAGGACAGTTTGGATGGCACTTGCAGTGTGTCGCTGAGAAGGCAACACCAAATGCATTACTGTTTGAACAATGTCATGATAGTGTGCGATGTTAAACAGATATATATTATTTTCTTGTCCCAATGAATGGAGCATATAAATATTTCCATAGACATTGCTACTCAATAGAGGCAACTGCATAAACCAATCTGCATGCTCATATGGCACATATTTTTGATGCTTCTGTTAAAATTTGAATTTAACTTTAATTGCACCTGGAGTTTGCATAGAAAATGTATTATATCAGAGAATTCCTTCAACACTATATGACATTTACACTTGCAGAAATTACTGGGTTTCATACAGATGTGTGCAGTTTAAACAGATTACTTAGCAAGGAAACTATTTTTAGGTGTCTGTACTTCTCTTGGCTCTCTAGCCCTTCTCAGACACCAACCGTTACCTCTAAAGCCCATTTCATATTCCTCAGTATCAGATCCAGACCAGCTAAGTGTGGGACAGTTAGGAAAGCCATGGGGAGGACTCAAGCTTCATGGCATTTTCCAGTCATAATGTTTACATCCCCAGTTCATTAAATGGATTTGGGCAGGCTCTGACTTCCCTTTGTAAAACATTACCCTGCAGATGAGCCAGCAGGTATCTCAGAGGTGTTTTAACACTGGATAGAGCAAGCCCTTTACATCTCTGGCCCATCAATAGCCAAGGTCCCAGAAAGCGCAGCCTGCTGAGCGGGCTCCTGTACCAGGCTGGTGGTGATTCTCCATCTTCCTTTCCATCACCCCCTGCACTGCTGACAGCAGCAGAGACCATGGCCTGGCTGTCTGCACCAAGGGGAAAGCAGCACCGGGGGACTTTTGGGTCCTGTGAAAGAGGGGCCTGGAGAAGAGTCTGTGGGCTGCCCACAAGCCAGAGTTACAGACTCAACCACTTTGATTTAATGCTTTTCCTCACTGTAATCCATCTTCCCTCATGAATGACTAATAAGTAAACGTATTATAAGATATTTCTACTTTGAATGTACTGGCCTGGTGAAGACCTTTGTTTGCCAAGCTGTTTTCCATCTTTCAGGTAAGCAACTTCGCAATTATCTCCTGGAGCATGGTATTTGCATGAAAATGGTGCCGTTAAGGATGCTCTCCTTGTCTGCAGCTGCTGCTGCACTTCAAATTTGATGGCATTGCTGTGTTGTTAGAAACTTGAAGAGAATGAAGGGCATACAGAGAGAACAGAAGGCACACAGTATTAGCAATTATTGTTTGATGAATACAAAGTGAAGCACCAACTATAAAAGCTAGAAAAGTCCTGCTTACAGTTCTTGGAATTAAATTTTACTCAATGAGCATCTGGTATCAGTCAATTTTCCTTCACACTTTACCAGAAGCTTCAGCCAAAAAAAGTTAGCCTGTTTCTGGGGCCAAGGCTGAACAAAAAACATGTCTCCATTTCTCCTCTACCTGATGCAAGATACTAAGACCCTCTTCTGGCAGATCCAATAGCTTCCAATTTGAAGCAGGGATTTCAGATTTGCCTGCAGACAGCTTCTGGGGCAGAAATGAGGCCTTTTATTCCCATGAAAATCCAGGCAAGCTTTGCCAACACACAAAAAAGTGATAGTTACGCTTCCCTGCTTCCCACAGACCAAGGCCAATGCCCTCTGCCTGTGGTCACCCCTCAGTAACCGGGACCGGGCAGCCCTCCCTGGGTCATGGCACCATCAAATGCCTTGGGGCACCCAGGCCCTGGCATCCCTGCGTGACCATATCCCACCCTGCCATGGCTGCTGGGTCGTATCCATGTGGAGATCCCACTGGGCAGCAGGAAATTCCCCAAAGCCTTGCAAACCACCTTTTCCCAGGATCTCACTCTTTCCTACAGGACTTATGGCAAGCAGCAGGGAATAGCTTTCTTGAAAAACTTCATCATATTTTTAAAAGGTAACATCTTACTTATTCTTGACTGAAACTTTCCTGTGTGCTGACAAATCCTTGCATCTTTCATGCTCAGGAAGGTGAAGCCAGCAGAGCAGCTCGCCTCTGAATCAGAGCTGTACGGCTGCCCAATCCATTCGGCAGACCCAATGCAGCTGTCAGGGACCTCTACCTGGGCACCCAAGGGATGGCTTCTTATTAAAGCAGAGCTGTGAGATTCTGCTATAGAGAAGAATATCAATAACTAAAAAAACTTATTTTAGAAAATTTCTGACATGGTTTTATTCTTTTTTATCCTCTTGTACACATTTAAAGCATCAGCCACTGATTCTCCATAATTGTAGCAGCGCCAGCAGACATCCCTGGCAGGGGCAGGGACTGGCAGATCTGGCTTAATTAACACATCCCACCTCACCCTGGGGACAGGTGGCTTCCTCAGCCACAATGTCTCAGTCACACTCAGTCATGTCCATAAGCCCTTAGGTTTTTCCTATTGCCATAGGAAAGGTAATAAACAGAGGCTGGAGCACAGGTCTGTAGCAATGGAAGAGGATGTTTTTCCCAAGGTATTTAGCAACGGGTGTTATCAAATGTTTGCAAACAACCATGCACTCTTAGCAATTGAAAAATTTGAAAAAATGACCAAATTGTCTTAGGTCACCTGTATAAACAGTTTAACCCGTACAAATTGTGCTCCGTGGGTATGCTGGGGAGGAGGCTGCCAGACAGCAGTGAAGACTCACTGGGCTCCATCATCTCTTCCCTTGATATACTTTGGTCAGGAGAGGATTTACTTCCATGGCCTAATGACTGAAACTCCTTAATTCTAAGCCCAGCTCAAACTTTAACAAGTGTCTTTTTCTACTGCAGATTTCCCAATGTGGGATTAATCGGTTACACAAAGCTTTGTGAAGGAAAGCCTTGGTAAAATATGTTCTTCACGTTTAGCCCTGTTCAGACCACAGATCCAAAAAGTTGCAATATAAAGTTATTTAAGGGTCCTTATTCAGCAAAATACTTAAGAGCATGTTTAAAGCTAAGGATCTGGGTGAAGAACGCCACTAATTTCACTAATTAACTTTATTAATTTCTTACACAAAATGAGCAATTTTTTATGGTGGCATGTATGCCACATTTCAACATTTTATTTAAAGGTGTAAGGAAATTACATTTTTGTCAGACATCTGTAAATCCTACTGAAAATGTGTCTGAGTTATTTTGCATAAATAATTTGTGAATGTATATTGGAGATTTTAAGCTTTTGGAGACAGATGCCTCTTCTACATCCCTGAAGAAAAATTGAGAATAGAAATGTCTTTAACTATTTAGAACAGATGGTAGAGCAATAAAAGTGCTGAACAGCTCTAAAGCAAGCACCAGGAAATTACATCCACCAGAGAGGAGCCAGCAGCAGTGAGATGCACAAGTACAGATATTAGAGAGGAGTTACTGAAGAGTAAAGGAGATTTTTTATCCCACGTGTCATATTCTGTCAAGCTCTATGTCTTTTTGGTCCTCCTGGTGCCAAGTCTGCAACTGAGCAATGAACAAAAATTACAGTTAATTGCTTTACTGGAAACAGGTCCAGCCATACTCAGCATTTATCCCTCATGAGCAGCAGCAGTTATATGCTGTGTCTATTACTGATTCCTTCTCCCACCAATGCTGAAAATAGTGAACATTTTTCTCTGTAAATTCGAAATATGCTACCACACACCCTGAGAAACTGGTTTTCCCACTTTTCTGTCTTCTGCTCCAACTTGCCCTGTTACCACTTGGATGCAGAACTGGAAGGAGCCCAGTTTCCCCACCTGCATAGTCGATGGCAATATTCAGCACCTGATGAAACCACATGTGTGCTCATTAATGATTTCAGCGGTATAACTGTCTGCCTGCCTGCTATACCTGAACTCCTGTGGCCTATGACAACTTATTTTCAGACTTCTGTAAATAATATTCCTAACAGTTATTAAAATTATTAATCATTACATTATTATTTTTACAGTTATTATCTCTAGCACTCCAGAGCTTAGTGAAGAGATATGAGACGTAACACTTCTGAACTTCACTACTGTCTACCTACTCTGGAAGACCAGTAATTCAGCAGCCTGATTGAAAAAGTAAATGGTTTCAGGATCTCTCATTATCTGCTATCCTCAGACTCTGAAAGTACCAGTAGAATTCTCAGGTCCAGCCTCATCTGTTCCAAAAATCCATGTGTCTCTGTAGGTCATTCCATCTTATTTGGGGCCCTGATGTCTCTTTAAGTTCCTTATGATCCACATAAAGACTCTTCTTGTTTTCAGTCATTTCACTGAAAGTCTGAAAAAGAAGATTCTCCATAAGGAACAAATGTTATGTTTTAATGGACATTTATAGGTTTTGCAAGACCAGAGATCATGGTTTTGAAAAAACTACGTTTTTCAGAAAATGGAATTTTATCAACCTTAGCTTTTATGAAGTGATTGTTTTGATTTGGCACAACCAAACACTGCCTATTCACAAGTCATGAATTAAACCTCTTCAAAAACATTTTCTATTCTTATTTCTTATTTATCTCCCTAGGCTTTGAATTAGATTTTAATATGCTCCAATTTTCATCACAGTCATGGAGCCTACAAACTTGTAAACTGAATATCCTGGATAAATCACTTAACTCCAGAAAGAGAAGATTTCTGCACCTCTCTTCAGAATAGGAGTAGCACTGCAAGTCTAGTAGCATTGCAAGTAAAAGTCTACAAGCAAAAGGAAAGAAATGTTCATTTTTATTACCCAATTTTAATCAAATTCAAGTAGACAAGACAATAAAGTAGGAAAAGTAGATCAAATACTTTAAGTCTTTCCTTTTGATGTAAGAACACTTGGTACAAGATGAGGATTATTTACAACTGAAAGTATAATTTCTAATCTTCATTGTTTTGGTTCCAATAAGATGCTTAATCAGATGTGTGGGCCACGGAACATGGATGTCTTCGGGACTGCACAGAACAATGAAAATCACATGGCAATTCCTAAAGAAGTAGAGCTAGGCTGCTCCATTCTTACAGAAGTACAGAAAATTTCTAAGTTAATTTCTTCTCTAGAAATGGAAAAATCTCTTCACTTTGGTGGTTTCTTCAGAATTTATGACATGTAGAAGGCTTGAAGTTTATTGTGAGAAGGAGGGTTCACATCCACTGACTCTACATGGTGATGTCTGCTGCCTCAGATCTGCTGATGCTCTATTTTTCTGGAGGATTCATCACCACATAAAAATCAGACCTGTGAATTGTGCCTTTGCTCGAAACTCTTTTGTGGTTGTCTGATGCTTCACACTACATAGCAGTGTTGCAATGACAGACATTTTAGCCTGAACAAAAAACAGATGAAAGGTAGCTGGAAGTGTAGTTTGTTTGTTTTTTTCTGAACAAGACCAATATTTTTTCTCTGTTCATAACCTAACTTGTTCAGCTGATCTTTACAAAAAACAGGTATAGGATTTCACAGTGCTTTTTCTACATCATGCATCACTTTTTACATAGCTACAGTTACATACTATAAAAACGGAAAACAGCTTCCAAACAAGGCTGACAATTTTACAAACTTTTCCTGATGACCAGCAGACTTGGGTAGACCTTTAGCATTTTTCTTTCCGTGCTGTATGTCAACAAACTATGACTCATACCAAAGTCACATAACCCCTAAGAGGATAATATTAACTCTGTCTAAAGAAAGTTTTTGTGTGTGAACAGGAAACGCATTCAGCACAAATCCTGTTATAACTGAGATTAGCATAGCTACAAAGGGGCCACAGCAGGCAAAGGAATGAGCTGTTGAGTTGGATACTCCTAACCATTTCTGAGAACTAAAGAAATGTCTTTCAGAGATGATGGGCAGCACCTTAGAGTCAGTAAATCAATGGCATAACTCCTACTGACTTAGCTGAACTGCCTCTGACTGGGTGGATCTTCCCAGATATTTAACTACAGACTTGCCTGGAATTCATCCTGGCAGGTCAGCCTACAGGCACTGATCCTGAGTAGCACAGGAAGAAAGAATTTTAAATAGCTACACTGGCTATGCAGTACATGTTACGTACTACAAACATAATCAAAATGTGTTGCATCACACAATAACCATCAAGAACATACACATGAAGCCACAGTAAATATTGAGAGACAATAATTTTTAATCCTTCTCCACTGTGCTTCCATCAAAGCAGAAGTAGCCTATTAGTTCAAAACATGTACCTCTTTTCTAGTGTAGATGTAAAATATTTTAGCATATCATGGCAAAGTTTAAGAGAAAGTGCACACTAGTTTGAGTGTATACTGAATATACAACCTATGCAATATTTCTTAATGCAATTCTTAGTCAGTAAAGAGAAAACATTGACTATGAAATGAAATCACAGTAGCTTTTAGCACTTTTACAGTCCTCTTCAAATTTCCTTAAATGCAGTTATCCATTTTCTTCAACTAGTAAATACCTTATTAAAGCTAGAGTATTTTCAACCACACAATTCTGCAACTTTTAGTGTTATTGTTTACCATAATGAAGCCACACTGGCAGCAGCCGCTTGCCATTATCTGTGACGCTGTGTATCTGCACAGCTCAGAGAAGAGGGAGTTTGCACACAGGCGGGTGAAGCCCTGGGTCTCCCGCTGCTGTTCACACTGCCCCAGGCACGGGGGTCACTGGTGGCCAGACCTGGGAGTACAGCTCCATGCTCTGCCCTCTTTCATAAAGAAGAACAAAGGAAAAATACTCAAACTCCTCTTGTCCCTTGAGTCTTTGGCTCAGACCAGATATCACACTCTCTCAGCCCACAAACACTTTGTACTGTATAGACAAAAGCTCAGGTAAAATCAAAATGAAGTCATCAGTACCCGCAGAAACTATGCTCGACAGCTTTCCCTGCAGCTTTGCCAAAAAGCCCATGCAGACCCTGGTGGGATCTGTCACTTTTGTATGGGGCAGGGAGGACACCTAGCAGTGTTTTCTGAAGCCACAGGCCACACAACCTGCATGTCCACAATTTGGATCCCCCACAGGTACAACCTGTCTCTGTTTCATTGAAGACTTCGGCTGGACTCTGATGTTCTTACTGCTTTTGATCTTAATGCTTAGACCCCTATTTGCTAAACTCACCATTGTAGGTAAAGTACCCACAGGACACCACAAGGTCAGTGCAATCAGTCTCAGAACAATATATGCAGATCTACCCAGCACATCTTTGCACTCAGCAGGATGCGTCACTCCACAACAAAATCTGGAAACATATGCATCCTACCCATGCACACATCAAGTTACCCTATACTGCTTGGTGCCACAGGAAGGTAACAGTGATGCCCTTGCCCCTGCCTCCTCACTAACGCTTCCCCTCTGCTTTGCAGGCACCAGCCATGGTAGTTACTCAGCCTCTTCCAAGCAGCTGTTCTCAGCATCTATTTACCTTCACAAGTTGCCAAGAACTTAAAATCCAAAGACCTTTTGCTGTACTTG